>NW_022280028.1:0-71170 GCF_009193385.2 Nasonia vitripennis | reverse complement strand
TTTTTGATTTATTCCTCGCACCGCTCGCCTTTCTACAATGTGCCTAGGTATTGTTTAAATAAATTATTACCTTAGGGAGCATGGGGTAGCTGGGTTAAAGCGCTTTGGTTTTATTTATTACTTGCTCCGCTCGCATTCCTCCGATGTGCCGAGGTGTTGTTTGAATAATTATTACCTTAGGGAGCATGGGTTGCTTGGGTTTAAGCGCTTTGGTTGCAGACTTTATCCTCACTCCTCTCGCCTTCCTTCGATGTGCCTAGGTATTGTTTAATTAAATTATTACCTTTGGGAGCATTGGGTAGCTGGGTTTAAGATTTATGGTTTTGATTGTTCCTCGCATCGATAGCCTCCTTCGATGTGCCGAGGTGTTGTTAAAATAAATAATTAATCTCCGGGATCATGTCGTAGCTGGGTTTAAGCGCTTTGGCTGCAGACTTTTCCTCACTCCTCTCGCCTTCCTTCGATATGCCTAGGTGTTGTTCTAATGAATTATTACCTTAGGGGAGCATGGGGTAGCTGGGTTTAAGCGCTTTGGTTTTTGATTTATTCCTCGCTCCTCTCACCTTCCTTCGATATGCCTAGGTGTTGTTTCAAAGAATTATTACCTTTGGGGAGCATGGGCTAGCTGGATTTTTGATTTATTCCTCGCTCCGCTCGCCTTCCTTCGATATGCCTAGGTGTTGTTTCAAAGAATTATTACCTTTGGGGAGCATGGGCTAGCTGGATTTTGATTTATTCCTAGCTCCGCTAGCCTTCCTTCGATGTGCCTAGGTGTTGATTGAATAAATTATTACCTTAGGGGAGCATGGGGTAGCTGGGTTTAATCGCTTTGGTTTTGATTTATTCCTCGCTCCGCACGCCTTCCTTCGATATGCCTAGGTGTTGTTTCAAAGATTATTACCGGTTGGGAGCATTGGGTAGCTGGGTTTAAGCTTTATGGTTTTTGATTTGTTCCTCGTACCGATAGCCTCCCTTCGATGTGCCGAGTGTTGTTAAAATAAATAACTAGTCTCGGGGATCATGTCGTAGCTGGGTTTAAGCGCTTTGGTTGCAGACTTTATCCTCGCTCCTCTCACCTTCCTTCGATATGCCTAGGTGTTGTTCAAAGAATTATTACCTTTGGGGAGCATGGGCTAGCTGGATTTTGATTTATTCGTCGCTCCGCTCGCCTTCCTTCGATATGCCTAGGTGTTGTTTCAAAGAATTATTACCTTTGGGGAGCATGGGCTAGCTGGATTTTTGATTTATTCCTCGCTCCGCTCGCCTTCCTTCGATATGCCTAGGTGTTGTTTCAAAGAATTATTACCTTTGGGGAGCATAGGCTAGCTGGATTTTGATTTATTCCTCGCTCCACTCGCCTTCCTTCGATATGCCTAGGTGTTGTTTCAAAGAATTATTACCTTTGGGGAGCATGGGCTAGCTGAATTTTTTATTTATTCCTCGCTCCGCTACCCTTCTTTCGATGTGCCTAGGTGTTGATTGAATAAATTATTACCTTAGGGGAGCATGGGGTAGCTGGGTTTAAGCGCTTTGGTTTTTGATTTATTCCTCGCTCCGCACGCCTTCCTTCGATATGCCTAGGTGTTGTTTCAAAGAATTATTACCTTTGGGAGCATTGGGTAGCTGGGTTTAAGCTTTATGGTTTTTGATTTGTTCCTCGTACCGATAGCCTCCCTTCGATGTGCCGAGGTGTTGTTAAAATAAATAACTAGTCTCGGGGATCATGTCGTAGCTGGGTTTAAGCGCTTTGGTTGCAGACTTTATCCTCGCTCCTCTCACCTTCCTTCGATATGCCTAGGTGTTGTTTCAAAGAATTATTACCTTTGGGAGCATTGGGTAGCTGGGTTTAAGCTTTATGGTTTTTGATTTGTTCCTCGTACCGATAGCCTCCCTCGATGTGCCGAGGTGTTGTTAAATAAATAACTAGTCTCGGGATCATGTCGTAGCTGGGTTTAAGCGCTTTGGTTGCAGACTTTATCCTCGCTCCTCTCACCTTCCTTCGATATGCCTAGGTGTTGTTTCAAAGAATTATTACCTTTGGGGAGCATGGGCTAGCTGGATTTTTGATTTATTCGTCGCTCCGCTACCCTTCCTTCGATGTGCCTAGGTGTTGATTGAATAAATTATTACCTTAGGGGAGCATGGGGTAGCTGGGTTTAAGCGCTTTGGTTTTTGATTTATTCCTCGCTCCGCTCGCCTTCCTTCGATGTGCATAGGTGTTGATTGAATAAATTATTACCTTAGGGAGCATGGGGAAGCTGGGTTTAAGCGCATTCGTTTTTGATTTATTCCTCGCACCGCTCGCCTTTCTACAATGTGCCTAGGTATTGTTTAAATAAATTATTACCTTAGGGGAGCATGGGGTAGCTGGGTTAAAGCGCTTTGGTTTTATTTATTACTTGCTCCGCTCGCATTCCTCCGATGTGCTGAGGTGTTGTTTGAATAAATTATTACCTTAGGGGAGCATGGGGTTGCTGGGTTTAAGCGCTTTGGTTTTTGATTTATTCCTCGCTCCGCTCGCCTTCCTCCGATGTGCCGAGGAGTTGTTAACATAAATAATTACTCTCGGGGAGCATGTAGTAGCTGGGTTTAAGCATTTTGGTTGCAGACTTTATCCTCACTCCTCTCGCCTTCCTTCAATGTGCCTAGGTGTTGTTTAAATAAATTTTACCTTTGGGAGCATTGGCTAGCTGGGTTTCAGCGCATTGGTTTTTGATTTGTTCCTCGCACCGATAGCCTCGATTCGATGTGCCGAGGAGTTGTTAACATAAATAATTACTCTCGGGGAGCATGTAGTAGCTGGGTTTAAGCGTTTTAGTTGCAGACTTTATCCTCACTCCTCTCGCCTTCCTTCGATGTGCATAGGTGTTGATTCAATAAATTATTACCTTTGGGAGCATTGGCTAGCTGGGTTTCAGCGCATTGGTTTTTGATTTGTTCCTCGCACCGATAGCCTCGATTCGATGTGCCGAGGAGTTGTTAACATAAATAATTACTCTCGGGGAGCATGTCGTAGCTGGGTTTAAGCGTTTTGATTGCAGACTTTATCCTCACTCCTCTCGCCATCCTTCGATGTCTAGGTATTGTTTAAATAAATTATTACCTTTGGGAGCTTTGGGTAGCTGGGTTTAAGCTTTATGGTTTTTGATTTGTGCCTCGCACCGATAGCCTCCCTTCGATGTGCTGAGGTGTTGTTAAAATAAATAACTAGTCTCGGGGATCATGTCGTAGCTGGGTTTAAGCGCTTTGGTTGCAGACTTTATCCTCGCTCCTCTCACCTTCCTTCGATATGCCTAGGTGTTGTTTCAAAGAATTATTACCTTAGGGGAGCATGGGGTAGCTGGGTTAAAGCGCTTTGGTTTTATTTATTACTTGCTCCGCTCGCATTCCTCCGATGTGCCGAGGTGTTGTTTGAATAAATTATTACCTTAGGGGAGCATGGGGTTGCTGGGTTTAAGCGCTTTGGTTTTTGATTTATTCCTCGCTCCGCTTGCCTTCCTCCGATGTGCCGAGGTGTTGTTTGAATAAATTATTACCATAGGGGAGCATGGGGTAGCTGGGTTTAAGCGTTTTGATTGCAGACTTTATCCTCACTCCTCTCGCCTTCCTTCGATGTGCCTAGGTGTTGTTTAAATAAATTATTACCTTTGGGAGCATTGGCTAGCTGGGTTTAAGCTTTATGGTTTTTGAATTGTTCCTCGCTCCGCTCGCCTTCCTCCGATGTGCCGAGGAGTTGTTAACATAAATAATTACTCTCGGGAGCATGTAGTAGCTGGGTTTAAGCGTTTTGGTTGCAGACTTTATCCTCACTCCTCTTGTCTTCCTTCGATGTGCATAGGTGTTGATTCAATAAATTACTACCTTAGGGGAGCATGGGGTAGCTGGGTTTAAGCGCTTTGGTTTCAGGTTTTATTCTCGCTTCTCTCGCCTTCCTTCGATGTGCATAGGTGTTGATTCAATAAATTATTACCTTAGGGGAGCATGGGGTAGCTGGGTTTAAGCGCTTTGGTTTTTGATTTATTCCTCGCTCCGCACGCTTTCCTTCGATATGCCTAGGTGTTGTTTCAAAGAATTATTACCTTTGGGAGCATTGGTAGATGGGTTTAAGCTTTATGGTTTTTGATTTGTTCCTCGTACCGATAGCCTCCCTTCGATGTGCCGAGGTGTTGTTAAAATAAATAACTAGTCTCGGGGATCATGTCGTAGCTGGGTTTAAGCGCTTTGGTTGCAGACTTTATCCTCGCTCCTCTCACCTTCCTTCGATATGCCTAGGTGTTGTTTCAAAGAATTATTACCTTTGGGGAGCATGGGCTAGCTGGATTTTTGATTTATTCGTCGCTCCGCTCGCCTTCCTTCGATATGCCTAGGTGTTGTTTCAAAGAATTATTACCTTTGGGGAGCATGGGGAAGCTGGGTTTAAGCGCATTCGTTTTGATTTATTCCTCGCACCGCTCGCCTTTCTACAATGTGCCTAGGTATTGTTTAAATAAATTATTACCTTAGGGGAGCATGGGGTAGCTGGGTTAAAGCGCTTTGGTTTTATTTATTACTTGCTCCGCTCGCATTCCTCCGATGTGCCGAGGTGTTGTTTGAATAAATTATTACCTTAGGGGAGCATGGGGTTGCTGGGTTTAAGCGCTTTGGTTGCAGACTTTATCCTCACTCCTCTCGCCTTCCTTCGATGTGCCTAGGTATTGTTTAATTAAATTATTACCTTTGGGAGCATTGGGTAGCTGGGTTTAAGATTTATGGTTTTTGATTTGTTCCTCGCATCGATAGCCTCCCTTCGATGTGCCGAGGTGTTGTTAAAATAAATAATTAATCTCCGGGATCATGTCGTAGCTGGGTTTAAGCGCTTTGGCTGCAGACTTTATCCTCACTCCTCTCGCCTTCCTTCGATATGCCTAGGTGTTGTTCTAATGAATTATTACCTTAGGGGAGCATGGGGTAGCTGGGTTTAAGCGCTTTGGTTTTTGATTTATTCCTCGCTCCTCTCACCTTCCTTCGATATGCCTAGGTGTTGTTTCAAAGAATTATTACCTTTGGGGAGCATGGGCTAGCTGGATTTTTGATTTATTCCTCGCTCCGCTCGCCTTCCTTCGATATGCCTAGGTGTTGTTTCAAAGAATTATTACCTTTGGGGAGCATGGGCTAGCTGGATTTTGATTTATTCCTAGCTCCGCTAGCCTTCCTTCGATGTGCCTAGGTGTTGATTGAATAAATTATTACCTTAGGGGAGCATGGGGTAGCTGGGTTTAATCGCTTTGGTTTTTGATTTATTCCTCGCTCCGCACGCCTTCCTTCGATATGCCTAGGTGTTGTTTCAAAGAATTATTACCGTTGGGAGCATTGGGTAGCTGGGTTTAAGCTTTATGGTTTTTGATTTGTTCCTCGTACCGATAGCCTCCCTTCGATGTGCCGAGGTGTTGTTAAAATAAATAACTAGTCTCGGGGATCATGTCGTAGCTGGGTTTAAGCGCTTTGGTTGCAGACTTTATCCTCGCTCCTCTCACCTTCCTTCGATATGCCTAGGTGTTGTTTCAAAGAATTATTACCTTTGGGGAGCATGGGCTAGCTGGATTTTTGATTTATTCGTCGCTCCGCTCGCCTTCCTTCGATATGCCTAGGTGTTGTTTCAAAGAATTATTACCTTTGGGGAGCATGGGCTAGCTGGATTTTTGATTTATTCCTCGCTCCGCTCGCCTTCCTTCGATATGCCTAGGTGTTGTTTCAAAGAATTATTACCTTTGGGGAGCATAGGCTAGCTGGATTTTTGATTTATTCCTCGCTCCACTCGCCTTCCTTCGATATGCCTAGGTGTTGTTTCAAAGAATTATTACCTTTGGGGAGCATGGGCTAGCTGAATTTTTTATTTATTCCTCGCTCCGCTACCCTTCTTTCGATGTGCCTAGGTGTTGATTGAATAAATTATTACCTTAGGGGAGCATGGGGTAGCTGGGTTTAAGCGCTTTGGTTTTTGATTTATTCCTCGCTCCGCACGCCTTCCTTCGATATGCCTAGGTGTTGTTTCAAAGAATTATTACCTTTGGGAGCATTGGGTAGCTGGGTTTAAGCTTTATGGTTTTTGATTTGTTCCTCGTACCGATAGCCTCCCTTCGATGTGCCGAGGTGTTGTTAAAATAAATAACTAGTCTCGGGGATCATGTCGTAGCTGGGTTTAAGCGCTTTGGTTGCAGACTTTATCCTCGCTCCTCTCACCTTCCTTCGATATGCCTAGGTGTTGTTTCAAAGAATTATTACCTTTGGGAGCATTGGGTAGCTGGGTTTAAGCTTTATGGTTTTTGATTTGTTCCTCGTACCGATAGCCTCCCTTCGATGTGCCGAGGTGTTGTTAAAATAAATAACTAGTCTCGGGGATCATGTCGTAGCTGGGTTTAAGCGCTTTGGTTGCAGACTTTATCCTCGCTCCTCTCACCTTCCTTCGATATGCCTAGGTGTTGTTTCAAAGAATTATTACCTTTGGGGAGCATGGGCTAGCTGAATTTTTTATTTATTCCTCGCTCCGCTACCCTTCTTTCGATGTGCCTAGGTGTTGATTGAATAAATTATTACCTTAGGGGAGCATGGGGTAGCTGGGTTTAAGCGCTTTGGTTTTTGATTTATTCCTCGCTCCGCACGCCTTCCTTCGATATGCCTAGGTGTTGTTTCAAAGAATTATTACCTTTGGGAGCATTGGGTAGCTGGGTTTAAGCTTTATGGTTTTTGATTTGTTCCTCGTACCGATAGCCTCCCTTCGATGTGCCGAGGTGTTGTTAAAATAAATAACTAGTCTCGGGGATCATGTCGTAGCTGGGTTTAAGCGCTTTGGTTGCAGACTTTATCCTCGCTCCTCTCACCTTCCTTCGATATGCCTAGGTGTTGTTTCAAAGAATTATTACCTTTGGGAGCATTGGGTAGCTGGGTTTAAGCTTTATGGTTTTTGATTTGTTCCTCGTACCGATAGCCTCCCTTCGATGTGCCGAGGTGTTGTTAAAATAAATAACTAGTCTCGGGATCATGTCGTAGCTGGGTTTAAGCGCTTTGGTTGCAGACTTTATCCTCGCTCCTCTCACCTTCCTTCGATATGCCTAGGTGTTGTTTCAAAGAATTATTACCTTTGGGGAGCATGGGCTAGCTGGATTTTTGATTTATTCGTCGCTCCGCTACCCTTCCTTCGATGTGCCTAGGTGTTGATTGAATAAATTATTACCTTAGGGGAGCATGGGGTAGCTGGGTTTAAGCGCTTTGGTTTTTGATTTATTCCTCGCTCCGCTCGCCTTCCTTCGATGTGCATAGGTGTTGATTGAATAAATTATTACCTTAGGGGAGCATGGGGAAGCTGGGTTTAAGCGCATTCGTTTTTGATTTATTCCTCGCACCGCTCGCCTTTCTACAATGTGCCTAGGTATTGTTTAAATAAATTATTACCTAAGGGGAGCATGGGGTAGCTGGGTTAAAGCGCTTTGGTTTTATTTATTACTTGCTCCGCTCGCATTCCTCCGATGTGCTGAGGTGTTGTTTGAATAAATTATTACCTTAGGGGAGCATGGGGTTGCTGGGTTTAAGCGCTTTGGTTTTTGATTTATTCCTCGCTCCGCTCGCCTTCCTCCGATGTGCCGAGGAGTTGTTAACATAAATAATTACTCTCGGGGAGCATGTAGTAGCTGGGTTTAAGCATTTTGGTTGCAGACTTTATCCTCACTCCTCTCGCCTTCCTTCAATGTGCCTAGGTGTTGTTTAAATAAATTTTTACCTTTGGGAGCATTGGCTAGCTGGGTTTCAGCGCATTGGTTTTTGATTTGTTCCTCGCACCGATAGCCTCGATTCGATGTGCCGAGGAGTTGTTAACATAAATAATTACTCTCGGGGAGCATGTAGTAGCTGGGTTTAAGCGTTTTAGTTGCAGACTTTATCCTCACTCCTCTCGCCTTCCTTCGATGTGCATAGGTGTTGATTCAATAAATTATTACCTTTGGGAGCATTGGCTAGCTGGGTTTCAGCGCATTGGTTTTTGATTTGTTCCTCGCACCGATAGCCTCGATTCGATGTGCCGAGGAGTTGTTAACATAAATAATTACTCTCGGGGAGCATGTCGTAGCTGGGTTTAAGCGTTTTGATTGCAGACTTTATCCTCACTCCTCTCGCCATCCTTCGATGTCTAGGTATTGTTTAAATAAATTATTACCTTTGGGAGCTTTGGGTAGCTGGGTTTAAGCTTTATGGTTTTTGATTTGTGCCTCGCACCGATAGCCTCCCTTCGATGTGCTGAGGTGTTGTTAAAATAAATAACTAGTCTCGGGGATCATGTCGTAGCTGGGTTTAAGCGCTTTGGTTGCAGACTTTATCCTCGCTCCTCTCACCTTCCTTCGATATGCCTAGGTGTTGTTTCAAAGAATTATTACCTTAGGGGAGCATGGGGTAGCTGGGTTAAAGCGCTTTGGTTTTATTTATTACTTGCTCCGCTCGCATTCCTCCGATGTGCCGAGGTGTTGTTTGAATAAATTATTACCTTAGGGGAGCATGGGGTTGCTGGGTTTAAGCGCTTTGGTTTTTGATTTATTCCTCGCTCCGCTTGCCTTCCTCCGATGTGCCGAGGTGTTGTTTGAATAAATTATTACCATAGGGGAGCATGGGGTAGCTGGGTTTAAGCGTTTTGATTGCAGACTTTATCCTCACTCCTCTCGCCTTCCTTCGATGTGCCTAGGTGTTGTTTAAATAAATTATTACCTTTGGGAGCATTGGCTAGCTGGGTTTAAGCTTTATGGTTTTTGAATTGTTCCTCGCTCCGCTCGCCTTCCTCCGATGTGCCGAGGAGTTGTTAACATAAATAATTACTCTCGGGGAGCATGTAGTAGCTGGGTTTAAGCGTTTTGGTTGCAGACTTTATCCTCACTCCTCTTGTCTTCCTTCGATGTGCATAGGTGTTGATTCAATAAATTACTACCTTAGGGGAGCATGGGGTAGCTGGGTTTAAGCGCTTTGGTTTCAGGTTTTATTCTCGCTTCTCTCGCCTTCCTTCGATGTGCATAGGTGTTGATTCAATAAATTATTACCTTAGGGGAGCATGGGGTAGCTGGGTTTAAGCGCTTTGGTTTTTGATTTATTCCTCGCTCCGCACGCTTTCCTTCGATATGCCTAGGTGTTGTTTCAAAGAATTATTACCTTTGGGAGCATTGGGTAGATGGGTTTAAGCTTTATGGTTTTTGATTTGTTCCTCGTACCGATAGCCTCCCTTCGATGTGCCGAGGTGTTGTTAAAATAAATAACTAGTCTCGGGGATCATGTCGTAGCTGGGTTTAAGCGCTTTGGTTGCAGACTTTATCCTCGCTCCTCTCACCTTCCTTCGATATGCCTAGGTGTTGTTTCAAAGAATTATTACCTTTGGGGAGCATGGGCTAGCTGGATTTTTGATTTATTCGTCGCTCCGCTCGCCTTCCTTCGATATGCCTAGGTGTTGTTTCAAAGAATTATTACCTTTGGGGAGCATGGGGAAGCTGGGTTTAAGCGCATTCGTTTTTGATTTATTCCTCGCACCGCTCGCCTTTCTACAATGTGCCTAGGTATTGTTTAAATAAATTATTACCTTAGGGGAGCATGGGGTAGCTGGGTTAAAGCGCTTTGGTTTTATTTATTACTTGCTCCGCTCGCATTCCTCCGATGTGCCGAGGTGTTGTTTGAATAAATTATTACCTTAGGGGAGCATGGGGTTGCTGGGTTTAAGCGCTTTGGTTGCAGACTTTATCCTCACTCCTCTCGCCTTCCTTCGATGTGCCTAGGTATTGTTTAATTAAATTATTACCTTTGGGAGCATTGGGTAGCTGGGTTTAAGATTTATGGTTTTTGATTTGTTCCTCGCATCGATAGCCTCCCTTCGATGTGCCGAGGTGTTGTTAAAATAAATAATTAATCTCCGGGATCATGTCGTAGCTGGGTTTAAGCGCTTTGGCTGCAGACTTTATCCTCACTCCTCTCGCCTTCCTTCGATATGCCTAGGTGTTGTTCTAATGAATTATTACCTTAGGGGAGCATGGGGTAGCTGGGTTTAAGCGCTTTGGTTTTCGATTTATTCCTCGCTCCTCTCACCTTCCTTCGATATGCCTAGGTGTTGTTTCAAAGAATTATTACCTTTGGGGAGCATGGGCTAGCTGGATTTTTGATTTATTCCTCGCTCCGCTCGCCTTCCTTCGATATGCCTAGGTGTTGTTTCAAAGAATTATTACCTTTGGGGAGCATGGGCTAGCTGGATTTTTGATTTATTCCTAGCTCCGCTAGCCTTCCTTCGATGTGCCTAGGTGTTGATTGAATAAATTATTACCTTAGGGGAGCATGGGGTAGCTGGGTTTAATCGCTTTGGTTTTTGATTTATTCCTCGCTCCGCACGCCTTCCTTCGATATGCCTAGGTGTTGTTTCAAAGAATTATTACCGTTGGGAGCATTGGGTAGCTGGGTTTAAGCTTTATGGTTTTTGATTTGTTCCTCGTACCGATAGCCTCCCTTCGATGTGCCGAGGTGTTGTTAAAATAAATAACTAGTCTCGGGGATCATGTCGTAGCTGGGTTTAAGCGCTTTGGTTGCAGACTTTATCCTCGCTCCTCTCACCTTCCTTCGATATGCCTAGGTGTTGTTTCAAAGAATTATTACCTTTGGGGAGCATGGGCTAGCTGGATTTTTGATTTATTCGTCGCTCCGCTCGCCTTCCTTCGATATGCCTAGGTGTTGTTTCAAAGAATTATTACCTTTGGGGAGCATGGGCTAGCTGGATTTTTGATTTATTCCTCGCTCCGCTCGCCTTCCTTCGATATGCCTAGGTGTTGTTTCAAAGAATTATTACCTTTGGGGAGCATAGGCTAGCTGGATTTTTGATTTATTCCTCGCTCCACTCGCCTTCCTTCGATATGCCTAGGTGTTGTTTCAAAGAATTATTACCTTTGGGGAGCATGGGCTAGCTGAATTTTTTATTTATTCCTCGCTCCGCTACCCTTCTTTCGATGTGCCTAGGTGTTGATTGAATAAATTATTACCTTAGGGGAGCATGGGGTAGCTGGGTTTAAGCGCTTTGGTTTTTGATTTATTCCTCGCTCCGCACGCCTTCCTTCGATATGCCTAGGTGTTGTTTCAAAGAATTATTACCTTTGGGAGCATTGGGTAGCTGGGTTTAAGCTTTATGGTTTTTGATTTGTTCCTCGTACCGATAGCCTCCCTTCGATGTGCCGAGGTGTTGTTAAAATAAATAACTAGTCTCGGGGATCATGTCGTAGCTGGGTTTAAGCGCTTTGGTTGCAGACTTTATCCTCGCTCCTCTCACCTTCCTTCGATATGCCTAGGTGTTGTTTCAAAGAATTATTACCTTTGGGAGCATTGGGTAGCTGGGTTTAAGCTTTATGGTTTTTGATTTGTTCCTCGTACCGATAGCCTCCCTTCGATGTGCCGAGGTGTTGTTAAAATAAATAACTAGTCTCGGGGATCATGTCGTAGCTGGGTTTAAGCGCTTTGGTTGCAGACTTTATCCTCGCTCCTCTCACCTTCCTTCGATATGCCTAGGTGTTGTTTCAAAGAATTATTACCTTTGGGGAGCATGGGCTAGCTGGATTTTTGATTTATTCGTCGCTCCGCTCGCCTTCCTTCGATATGCCTAGGTGTTGTTTCAAAGAATTATTACCTTTGGGGAGCATGGGCTAGCTGGATTTTTGATTTATTCCTAGCTCCGCTAGCCTTCCTTCGATGTGCCTAGGTGTTGATTGAATAAATTATTACCTTAGGGGAGCATGGGGTAGCTGGGTTTAATCGCTTTGGTTTTTGATTTATTCCTCGCTCCGCACGCCTTCCTTCGATATGCCTAGGTGTTGTTTCAAAGAATTATTACCTTTGGGAGCATTGGGTAGCTGGGTTTAAGCTTTATGGTTTTTGATTTGTTCCTCGTACCGATAGCCTCCCTTCGATGTGCCGAGGTGTTGTTAAAATAAATAACTAGTCTCGGGGATCATGTCGTAGCTGGGTTTAAGCGCTTTGGTTGCAGACTTTATCCTCGCTCCTCTCACCTTCCTTCGATATGCCTAGGTGTTGTTTCAAAGAATTATTACCTTTGGGGAGCATGGGCTAGCTGGATTTTTGATTTATTCGTCGCTCCGCTCGCCTTCCTTCGATATGCCTAGGTGTTGTTTCAAAGAATTATTACCTTTGGGGAGCATGGGCTAGCTGGATTTTTGATTTATTCCTCGCTCCGCTCGCCTTCCTTCGATATGCCTAGGTGTTGTTTCAAAGAATTATTACCTTTGGGGAGCATGGGCTAGCTGGATTTTTGATTTATTCGTCGCTCCGCTCGCCTTCCTTCGATATGCCTAGGTGTTGTTTCAAAGAATTATTACCTTTGGGGAGCATGGGCTAGCTGGATTTTTGATTTATTCCTAGCTCCGCTAGCCTTCCTTCGATGTGCCTAGGTGTTGATTGAATAAATTATTACCTTAGGGGAGCATGGGGTAGCTGGGTTTAAGCGCTTTGGTTTTTGATTTATTCCTCGCTCCGCACGCCTTCCTTCGATATGCCTAGGTGTTGTTTCAAAGAATTATTACCTTTGGGAGCATTGGGTAGCTGGGTTTAAGCTTTATGGTTTTTGATTTGTTCCTCGTACCGATAGCCTCCCTTCGATGTGCCGAGGTGTTGTTAAAATAAATAACTAGTCTCGGGGATCATGTCGTAGCTGGGTTTAAGCGCTTTGGTTGCAGACTTTATCCTCGCTCCTCTCACCTTCCTTCGATATGCCTAGGTGTTGTTTCAAAGAATTATTACCTTTGGGGAGCATGGGCTAGCTGGATTTTTGATTTATTCGTCGCTCCGCTCGCCTTCCTTCGATATGCCTAGGTGTTGTTTCAAAGAATTATTACCTTTGGGGAGCATGGGCTAGCTGGATTTTTGATTTATTCCTCGCTCCGCTCGCCTTCCTTCGATATGCCTAGGTGTTGTTTCAAAGAATTATTACCTTTGGGGAGCATAGGCTAGCTGGATTTTTGATTTATTCCTCGCTCCACTCGCCTTCCTTCGATATGCCTAGGTGTTGTTTCAAAGAATTATTACCTTTGGGGAGCATGGGCTAGCTGAATTTTTTATTTATTCCTCGCTCCGCTACCCTTCCTTCGATGTGCCTAGGTGTTGATTGAATAAATTATTACCTTAGGGGAGCATGGGGTAGCTGGGTTTAAGCGCTTTGGTTTTTGATTTATTCCTCGCTCCGCTCGCCTTCCTTCGATGTGCATAGGTGTTGATTGAATAAATTATTACCTTAGGGGAGCATGGGGAAGCTGGGTTTAAGCGCATTCGTTTTTGATTTATTCCTCGCACCGCTCGCCTTTCTACAATGTGCCTAGGTATTGTTTAAATAAATTATTACCTTAGGGGAGCATGGGGTAGCTGGGTTAAAGCGCTTTGGTTTTATTTATTACTTGCTCCGCTCGCATTCCTCCGATGTGCTGAGGTGTTGTTTGAATAAATTATTACCTTAGGGGAGCATGGGGTTGCTGGGTTTAAGCGCTTTGGTTTTTGATTTATTCCTCGCTCCGCTCGCCTTCCTCCGATGTGCCGAGGAGTTGTTAACATAAATAATTACTCTCGGGGAGCATGTAGTAGCTGGGTTTAAGCATTTTGGTTGCAGACTTTATCCTCACTCCTCTCGCCTTCCTTCAATGTGCCTAGGTGTTGTTTAAATAAATTTTTACCTTTGGGAGCATTGGCTAGCTGGGTTTCAGCGCATTGGTTTTTGATTTGTTCCTCGCACCGATAGCCTCGATTCGATGTGCCGAGGAGTTGTTAACATAAATAATTACTCTCGGGGAGCATGTAGTAGCTGGGTTTAAGCGTTTTAGTTGCAGACTTTATCCTCACTTCTCTCGCCTTCCTTCGATGTGCATAGGTGTTGATTCAATAAATTATTACCTTTGGGAGCATTGGCTAGCTGGGTTTCAGCGCATTGGTTTTTGATTTGTTCCTCGCACCGATAGCCTCGATTCGATGTGCCGAGGAGTTGTTAACATAAATAATTACTCTCGGGGAGCATGTCGTAGCTGGGTTTAAGCGTTTTGATTGCAGACTTTATCCTCACTCCTCTCGCCATCCTTCGATGTCTAGGTATTGTTTAAATAAATTATTACCTTTGGGAGCTTTGGGTAGCTGGGTTTAAGCTTTATGGTTTTTGATTTGTGCCTCGCACCGATAGCCTCCCTTCGATGTGCTGAGGTGTTGTTAAAATAAATAACTAGTCTCGGGGATCATGTCGTAGCTGGGTTTAAGCGCTTTGGTTGCAGACTTTATCCTCGCTCCTCTCACCTTCCTTCGATATGCCTAGGTGTTGTTTCAAAGAATTATTACCTTAGGGGAGCATGGGGTAGCTGGGTTAAAGCGCTTTGGTTTTATTTATTACTTGCTCCGCTCGCATTCCTCCGACGTGCCGAGGTGTTGTTTGAATAAATTATTACCTTAGGGGAGCATGGGGTTGCTGGGTTTAAGCGCTTTGGTTTTTGATTTATTCCTCGCTCCGCTTGCCTTCCTCCGATGTGCCGAGGTGTTGTTTGAATAAATTATTACCATAGGGGAGCATGGGGTAGCTGGGTTTAAGCGTTTTGATTGCAGACTTTATCCTCACTCCTCTCGCCTTCCTTCGATGTGCCTAGGTGTTGTTTAAATAAATTATTACCTTTGGGAGCATTGGCTAGCTGGGTTTAAGCTTTATGGTTTTTGAATTGTTCCTCGCTCCGCTCGCCTTCCTCCGATGTGCCGAGGAGTTGTTAACATAAATAATTACTCTCGGGGAGCATGTAGTAGCTGGGTTTAAGCGTTTTGGTTGCAGACTTTATCCTCACTCCTCTTGTCTTCCTTCGATGTGCATAGGTGTTGATTCAATAAATTACTACCTTAGGGGAGCATGGGGTAGCTGGGTTTAAGCGCTTTGGTTTCAGGTTTTATTCTCGCTTCTCTCGCCTTCCTTCGATGTGCATAGGTGTTGATTCAATAAATTATTACCTTAGGGGAGCATGGGGTAGCTGGGTTTAAGCGCTTTGGTTTTTGATTTATTCCTCGCTCCGCACGCTTTCCTTCGATATGCCTAGGTGTTGTTTCAAAGAATTATTACCTTTGGGAGCATTGGGTAGATGGGTTTAAGCTTTATGGTTTTTGATTTGTTCCTCGTACCGATAGCCTCCCTTCGATGTGCCGAGGTGTTGTTAAAATAAATAACTAGTCTCGGGGATCATGTCGTAGCTGGGTTTAAGCGCTTTGGTTGCAGACTTTATCCTCGCTCCTCTCACCTTCCTTCGATATGCCTAGGTGTTGTTTCAAAGAATTATTACCTTTGGGGAGCATGGGCTAGCTGGATTTTTGATTTATTCGTCGCTCCGCTCGCCTTCCTTCGATATGCCTAGGTGTTGTTTCAAAGAATTATTACCTTTGGGGAGCATGGGCTAGCTGGATTTTTGATTTATTCCTCGCTCCGCTCGCCTTCCTTCGATATGCCTAGGTGTTGTTTCAAAGAATTATTACCTTTGGGGAGCATAGGCTAGCTGGATTTTTGATTTATTCCTCGCTCCACTCGCCTTCCTTCGATATGCCTAGGTGTTGTTTCAAAGAATTATTACCTTTGGGGAGCATGGGCTAGCTGAATTTTTTATTTATTCCTCGCTCCGCTACCCTTCCTTCGATGTGCCTAGGTGTTGATTGAATAAATTATTACCTTAGGGGAGCATGGGGTAGCTGGGTTTAAGCGCTTTGGTTTTTGATTTATTCCTCGCTCCGCTCGCCATCCTTCGATGTGCATAGGTGTTGATTGAATAAATTATTACCTTAGGGGAGCATGGGGAAGCTGGGTTTAAGCGCATTCGTTTTTGATTTATTCCTCGCACCGCTCGCCTTTCTACAATGTGCCTAGGTATTGTTTAAATAAATTATTACCTTAGGGGAGCATGGGGTAGCTGGGTTAAAGCGCTTTGGTTTTATTTATTACTTGCTCCGCTCGCATTCCTCCGATGTGCCGAGGTGTTGTTTGAATAAATTATTACCTTAGGGGAGCATGGGGTTGCTGGGTTTAAGCGCTTTGGTTTTTGATTTATTCCTCGCTCCGCTCGCCTTCCTCCGATGTGCCGAGGAGTTGTTAACATAAATAATTACTCTCGGGGAGCATGTAGTAGCTGGGTTTAAGCATTTTGGTTGCAGACTTTATCCTCACTCCTCTCGCCTTCCTTCGATGTGCCTAGGTGTTGTTTAAATAAATTTTTACCTTTGGGAGCATTGGCTAGCTGGGTTTCAGCGCATTGGTTTTTGATTTGTTCCTCGCACCGATAGCCTCGATTCGATGTGCCGAGGAGTTGTTAACATAAATAATTACTCTCGGGGAGCATGTCGTAGCTGGGTTTAAGCGTTTTAGTTGCAGACTTTATCCTCTCTCCTCTTGTCTTCCTTCGATGTGCATAGGTGTTGATTCAATAAATTACTACCTTAGGGGAGCATGGGGTAGCTGGGTTTAAGCGCTTTGGTTTCAGGTTTTATTCTCGCTTCGCTCGCCTTCCTTCGATGTGCATAGGTGTTGATTCAATAAATTATTACCTTAGGGGAGCATGGGGTAGCTGGGTTTAAGCGCTTTGGTTTTTGATTTATTCCTCGCTCATCTCGCCTTCCTCCGATGTGCCGAGGAGTTGTTAACATAAATAATTACTCTCGGGGAGCATGTAGTAGCTGGGTTTAAGCATTTTGGTTGCAGACTTTATCCTCACTCCTCTCGCCTTCCTTCGATGTGTCTAGGTGTTGTTTAAATAAATTATTACCTTTGGGAGCATTGGCTAGCTGGGTTTCAGCGCATTGGTTTTTGATTTGTTCCTCGCACCGATAGCCTCGATTCGATGTGCCGAGGTGTTGTTTGAATAAATTATTACCTTAGGGGAGCATGGGGTTGCTGGGTTTAAGCGCTTTGGTTTTTGATTTATTCCTCGCTCCGCTCGCCTTCCTCCGATGTGCATAGGTGTTGATTCAATAAATTACTACCTTAGGGGAGCATGGGGTAGCTGGGTTTAAGCGCTTTGGTTTCAGGTTTTATTCTCACTCCTCTCGCCTTCCTTCGATGTGCCTAGGTGTTGTTTAAATAAATTATTACCTTTGGGAGCATTGGCTAGCTGGGTTTAAGCTTTATGGTTTTTGAATTGTTCCTCGCTCCGCTCGCCTTCCTCCGATGTGCCGAGGAGTTGTTAACATAAATAATTACTCTCGGGGAGCATGTAGTAGCTGGGTTTAAGCGTTTTGGTTGCAGACTTTATCCTCACTCCTCTTGTCTTCCTTCGATGTGCATAGGTGTTGATTCAATAAATTACTACCTTAGGGGAGCATGGGGTAGCTGGGTTTAAGCGCTTTGGTTTCAGGTTTTATTCTCGCTTCTCTCGCCTTCCTTCGATGTGCATAGGTGTTGATTCAATAAATTATTACCTTAGGGGAGCATGGGGTAGCTGGGTTTAAGCGCTTTGGTTTCAGGTTTTATTCTCGCTTCGCTCGCCTTCCTTCGATATGCCTAGGTGTTGTTTCAATAAATTATTACCTTTGGGGAGCATAGGCTAGCTGGATTTTTGATTTATTCCTCGCTCCACTCGCCTTCCTTCGATATGCCTAGGTGTTGTTTCAAAGAATTATTACCTTTGGGGAGCATGGGCTAGCTGAATTTTTTATTTATTCCTCGCTCCGCTACCCTTCCTTCGATGTGCCTAGGTGTTGATTGAATAAATTATTACCTTAGGGGAGCATGGGGTAGCTGGGTTTAAGCGCTTTGGTTTTTGATTTATTCCTCGCTCCGCTCGCCATCCTTCGATGTGCATAGGTGTTGATTGAATAAATTATTACCTTAGGGGAGCATGGGGAAGCTGGGTTTAAGCGCATTCGTTTTTGATTTATTCCTCGCACCGCTCGCCTTTCTACAATGTGCCTAGGTATTGTTTAAATAAATTATTACCTTAGGGGAGCATGGGGTAGCTGGGTTAAAGCGCTTTGGTTTTATTTATTACTTGCTCCGCTCGCATTCCTCCGATGTGCCGAGGTGTTGTTTGAATAAATTATTACCTTAGGGGAGCATGGGGTTGCTGGGTTTAAGCGCTTTGGTTTTTGATTTATTCCTCGCTCCGCTCGCCTTCCTCCGATGTGCCGAGGAGTTGTTAACATAAATAATTACTCTCGGGGAGCATGTAGTAGCTGGGTTTAAGCATTTTGGTTGCAGACTTTATCCTCACTCCTCTCGCCTTCCTTCGATGTGCCTAGGTGTTGTTTAAATAAATTTTTACCTTTGGGAGCATTGGCTAGCTGGGTTTCAGCGCATTGGTTTTTGATTTGTTCCTCGCACCGATAGCCTCGATTCGATGTGCCGAGGAGTTGTTAACATAAATAATTACTCTCGGGGAGCATATCGTAGCTGGGTTTAAGCGTTTTAGTTGCAGACTTTATCCTCTCTCCTCTTGTCTTCCTTCGATGTGCATAGGTGTTGATTCAATAAATTACTACCTTAGGGGAGCATGGGGTAGCTGGGTTTAAGCGCTTTGGTTTCAGGTTTTATTCTCGCTTCGCTCGCCTTCCTTCGATGTGCATAGGTGTTGATTCAATAAATTATTACCTTAGGGGAGCATGGGGTAGCTGGGTTTAAGCGCTTTGGTTTTTGATTTATTCCTCGCTCATCTCGCCTTCCTCCGATGTGCCGAGGAGTTGTTAACATAAATAATTACTCTCGGGGAGCATGTAGTAGCTGGGTTTAAGCATTTTGGTTGCAGACTTTATCCTCACTCCTCTCGCCTTCCTTCGATGTGTCTAGGTGTTGTTTAAATAAATTATTACCTTTGGGAGCATTGGCTAGCTGGGTTTCAGCGCATTGGTTTTTGATTTGTTCCTCGCACCGATAGCCTCGATTCGATGTGCCGAGGTGTTGTTTGAATAAATTATTACCTTAGGGGAGCATGGGGTTGCTGGGTTTAAGCGCTTTGGTTTTTGATTTATTCCTCGCTCCGCTCGCCTTCCTCCGATGTGCATAGGTGTTGATTCAATAAATTACTACCTTAGGGGAGCATGGGGTAGCTGGGTTTAAGCGCTTTGGTTTCAGGTTTTATTCTCACTCCTCTCGCCTTCCTTCGATGTGCCTAGGTGTTGTTTAAATAAATTATTACCTTTGGGAGCATTGGCTAGCTGGGTTTAAGCTTTATGGTTTTTGAATTGTTCCTCGCTCCGCTCGCCTTCCTCCGATGTGCCGAGGAGTTGTTAACATAAATAATTACTCTCGGGGAGCATGTAGTAGCTGGGTTTAAGCGTTTTGGTTGCAGACTTTATCCTCACTCCTCTTGTCTTCCTTCGATGTGCATAGGTGTTGATTCAATAAATTACTACCTTAGGGGAGCATGGGGTAGCTGGGTTTAAGCGCTTTGGTTTCAGGTTTTATTCTCGCTTCTCTCGCCTTCCTTCGATGTGCATAGGTGTTGATTCAATAAATTATTACCTTAGGGGAGCATGGGGTAGCTGGGTTTAAGCGCTTTGGTTTCAGGTTTTATTCTCGCTTCGCTCGCCTTCCTTCGATATGCCTAGGTGTTGTTTCAATAAATTATTACCTTTGGGGAGCATAGGCTAGCTGGATTTTTGATTTATTCCTCGCTCCACTCGCCTTCCTTCGATATGCCTAGGTGTTGTTTCAAAGAATTATTACCTTTGGGGAGCATGGGCTAGCTGAATTTTTTATTTATTCCTCGCTCCGCTACCCTTCCTTCGATGTGCCTAGGTGTTGATTGAATAAATTATTACCTTAGGGGAGCATGGGGTAGCTGGGTTTAAGCGCTTTGGTTTTTGATTTATTCCTCGCTCCGCTCGCCATCCTTCGATGTGCATAGGTGTTGATTGAATAAATTATTACCTTAGGGGAGCATGGGGAAGCTGGGTTTAAGCGCATTCGTTTTTGATTTATTCCTCGCACCGCTCGCCTTTCTACAATGTGCCTAGGTATTGTTTAAATAAATTATTACCTTAGGGGAGCATGGGGTAGCTGGGTTAAAGCGCTTTGGTTTTATTTATTACTTGCTCCGCTCGCATTCCTCCGATGTGCCGAGGTGTTGTTTGAATAAATTATTACCTTAGGGGAGCATGGGGTTGCTGGGTTTAAGCGCTTTGGTTTTTGATTTATTCCTCGCTCCGCTCGCCTTCCTCCGATGTGCCGAGGAGTTGTTAACATAAATAATTACTCTCGGGGAGCATGTAGTAGCTGGGTTTAAGCATTTTGGTTGCAGACTTTATCCTCACTCCTCTCGCCTTCCTTCGATGTGCCTAGGTGTTGTTTAAATAAATTTTTACCTTTGGGAGCATTGGCTAGCTGGGTTTCAGCGCATTGGTTTTTGATTTGTTCCTCGCACCGATAGCCTCGATTCGATGTGCCGAGGAGTTGTTAACATAAATAATTACTCTCGGGGAGCATGTCGTAGCTGGGTTTAAGCGTTTTAGTTGCAGACTTTATCCTCTCTCCTCTTGTCTTCCTTCGATGTGCATAGGTGTTGATTCAATAAATTACTACCTTAGGGGAGCATGGGGTAGCTGGGTTTAAGCGCTTTGGTTTCAGGTTTTATTCTCGCTTCGCTCGCCTTCCTTCGATGTGCATAGGTGTTGATTCAATAAATTATTACCTTAGGGGAGCATGGGGTAGCTGGGTTTAAGCGCTTTGGTTTTTGATTTATTCCTCGCTCATCTCGCCTTCCTCCGATGTGCCGAGGAGTTGTTAACATAAATAATTACTCTCGGGGAGCATGTAGTAGCTGGGTTTAAGCATTTTGGTTGCAGACTTTATCCTCACTCCTCTCGCCTTCCTTCGATGTGTCTAGGTGTTGTTTAAATAAATTATTACCTTTGGGAGCATTGGCTAGCTGGGTTTCAGCGCATTGGTTTTTGATTTGTTCCTCGCACCGATAGCCTCGATTCGATGTGCCGAGGTGTTGTTTGAATAAATTATTACCTTAGGGGAGCATGGGGTTGCTGGGTTTAAGCGCTTTGGTTTTTGATTTATTCCTCGCTCCGCTCGCCTTCCTCCGATGTGCATAGGTGTTGATTCAATAAATTACTACCTTAGGGGAGCATGGGGTAGCTGGGTTTAAGCGCTTTGGTTTCAGGTTTTATTCTCACTCCTCTCGCCTTCCTTCGATGTGCCTAGGTGTTGTTTAAATAAATTATTACCTTTGGGAGCATTGGCTAGCTGGGTTTAAGCTTTATGGTTTTTGAATTGTTCCTCGCTCCGCTCGCCTTCCTCCGATGTGCCGAGGAGTTGTTAACATAAATAATTACTCTCGGGGAGCATGTAGTAGCTGGGTTTAAGCGTTTTGGTTGCAGACTTTATCCTCACTCCTCTTGTCTTCCTTCGATGTGCATAGGTGTTGATTCAATAAATTACTACCTTAGGGGAGCATGGGGTAGCTGGGTTTAAGCGCTTTGGTTTCAGGTTTTATTCTCGCTTCTCTCGCCTTCCTTCGATGTGCATAGGTGTTGATTCAATAAATTATTACCTTAGGGGAGCATGGGGTAGCTGGGTTTAAGCGCTTTGGTTTCAGGTTTTATTCTCGCTTCGCTCGCCTTCCTTCGATATGCCTAGGTGTTGTTTCAATAAATTATTACCTTTGGGGAGCATAGGCTAGCTGGATTTTTGATTTATTCCTCGCTCCACTCGCCTTCCTTCGATATGCCTAGGTGTTGTTTCAAAGAATTATTACCTTTGGGGAGCATGGGCTAGCTGAATTTTTTATTTATTCCTCGCTCCGCTACCCTTCCTTCGATGTGCCTAGGTGTTGATTGAATAAATTATTACCTTAGGGGAGCATGGGGTAGCTGGGTTTAAGCGCTTTGGTTTTTGATTTATTCCTCGCTCCGCTCGCCATCCTTCGATGTGCATAGGTGTTGATTGAATAAATTATTACCTTAGGGGAGCATGGGGAAGCTGGGTTTAAGCGCATTCGTTTTTGATTTATTCCTCGCACCGCTCGCCTTTCTACAATGTGCCTAGGTATTGTTTAAATAAATTATTACCTTAGGGGAGCATGGGGTAGCTGGGTTAAAGCGCTTTGGTTTTATTTATTACTTGCTCCGCTCGCATTCCTCCGATGTGCCGAGGTGTTGTTTGAATAAATTATTACCTTAGGGGAGCATGGGGTTGCTGGGTTTAAGCGCTTTGGTTTTTGATTTATTCCTCGCTCCGCTCGCCTTCCTCCGATGTGCCGAGGAGTTGTTAACATAAATAATTACTCTCGGGGAGCATGTAGTAGCTGGGTTTAAGCATTTTGGTTGCAGACTTTATCCTCACTCCTCTCGCCTTCCTTCGATGTGCCTAGGTGTTGTTTAAATAAATTTTTACCTTTGGGAGCATTGGCTAGCTGGGTTTCAGCGCATTGGTTTTTGATTTGTTCCTCGCACCGATAGCCTCGATTCGATGTGCCGAGGAGTTGTTAACATAAATAATTACTCTCGGGGAGCATATCGTAGCTGGGTTTAAGCGTTTTAGTTGCAGACTTTATCCTCTCTCCTCTTGTCTTCCTTCGATGTGCATAGGTGTTGATTCAATAAATTACTACCTTAGGGGAGCATGGGGTAGCTGGGTTTAAGCGCTTTGGTTTCAGGTTTTATTCTCGCTTCGCTCGCCTTCCTTCGATGTGCATAGGTGTTGATTCAATAAATTATTACCTTAGGGGAGCATGGGGTAGCTGGGTTTAAGCGCTTTGGTTTTTGATTTATTCCTCGCTCATCTCGCCTTCCTCCGATGTGCCGAGGAGTTGTTAACATAAATAATTACTCTCGGGGAGCATGTAGTAGCTGGGTTTAAGCATTTTGGTTGCAGACTTTATCCTCACTCCTCTCGCCTTCCTTCGATGTGTCTAGGTGTTGTTTAAATAAATTATTACCTTTGGGAGCATTGGCTAGCTGGGTTTCAGCGCATTGGTTTTTGATTTGTTCCTCGCACCGATAGCCTCGATTCGATGTGCCGAGGTGTTGTTTGAATAAATTATTACCTTAGGGGAGCATGGGGTTGCTGGGTTTAAGCGCTTTGGTTTTTGATTTATTCCTCGCTCCGCTCGCCTTCCTCCGATGTGCATAGGTGTTGATTCAATAAATTACTACCTTAGGGGAGCATGGGGTAGCTGGGTTTAAGCGCTTTGGTTTCAGGTTTTATTCTCACTCCTCTCGCCTTCCTTCGATGTGCCTAGGTGTTGTTTAAATAAATTATTACCTTTGGGAGCATTGGCTAGCTGGGTTTAAGCTTTATGGTTTTTGAATTGTTCCTCGCTCCGCTCGCCTTCCTCCGATGTGCCGAGGAGTTGTTAACATAAATAATTACTCTCGGGGAGCATGTAGTAGCTGGGTTTAAGCGTTTTGGTTGCAGACTTTATCCTCACTCCTCTTGTCTTCCTTCGATGTGCATAGGTGTTGATTCAATAAATTACTACCTTAGGGGAGCATGGGGTAGCTGGGTTTAAGCGCTTTGGTTTCAGGTTTTATTCTCGCTTCTCTCGCCTTCCTTCGATGTGCATAGGTGTTGATTCAATAAATTATTACCTTAGGGGAGCATGGGGTAGCTGGGTTTAAGCGCTTTGGTTTCAGGTTTTATTCTCGCTTCGCTCGCCTTCCTTCGATATGCCTAGGTGTTGTTTCAATAAATTATTACCTTTGGGGAGCATAGGCTAGCTGGATTTTTGATTTATTCCTCGCTCCACTCGCCTTCCTTCGATATGCCTAGGTGTTGTTTCAAAGAATTATTACCTTTGGGGAGCATGGGCTAGCTGAATTTTTTATTTATTCCTCGCTCCGCTACCCTTCCTTCGATGTGCCTAGGTGTTGATTGAATAAATTATTACCTTAGGGGAGCATGGGGTAGCTGGGTTTAAGCGCTTTGGTTTTTGATTTATTCCTCGCTCCGCTCGCCATCCTTCGATGTGCATAGGTGTTGATTGAATAAATTATTACCTTAGGGGAGCATGGGGAAGCTGGGTTTAAGCGCATTCGTTTTTGATTTATTCCTCGCACCGCTCGCCTTTCTACAATGTGCCTAGGTATTGTTTAAATAAATTATTACCTTAGGGGAGCATGGGGTAGCTGGGTTAAAGCGCTTTGGTTTTATTTATTACTTGCTCCGCTCGCATTCCTCCGATGTGCCGAGGTGTTGTTTGAATAAATTATTACCTTAGGGGAGCATGGGGTTGCTGGGTTTAAGCGCTTTGGTTTTTGATTTATTCCTCGCTCCGCTCGCCTTCCTCCGATGTGCCGAGGAGTTGTTAACATAAATAATTACTCTCGGGGAGCATGTAGTAGCTGGGTTTAAGCATTTTGGTTGCAGACTTTATCCTCACTCCTCTCGCCTTCCTTCGATGTGCCTAGGTGTTGTTTAAATAAATTTTTACCTTTGGGAGCATTGGCTAGCTGGGTTTCAGCGCATTGGTTTTTGATTTGTTCCTCGCACCGATAGCCTCGATTCGATGTGCCGAGGAGTTGTTAACATAAATAATTACTCTCGGGGAGCATGTCGTAGCTGGGTTTAAGCGTTTTAGTTGCAGACTTTATCCTCTCTCCTCTTGTCTTCCTTCGATGTGCATAGGTGTTGATTCAATAAATTACTACCTTAGGGGAGCATGGGGTAGCTGGGTTTAAGCGCTTTGGTTTCAGGTTTTATTCTCGCTTCGCTCGCCTTCCTTCGATGTGCATAGGTGTTGATTCAATAAATTATTACCTTAGGGGAGCATGGGGTAGCTGGGTTTAAGCGCTTTGGTTTTTGATTTATTCCTCGCTCATCTCGCCTTCCTCCGATGTGCCGAGGAGTTGTTAACATAAATAATTACTCTCGGGGAGCATGTAGTAGCTGGGTTTAAGCATTTTGGTTGCAGACTTTATCCTCACTCCTCTCGCCTTCCTTCGATGTGTCTAGGTGTTGTTTAAATAAATTATTACCTTTGGGAGCATTGGCTAGCTGGGTTTCAGCGCATTGGTTTTTGATTTGTTCCTCGCACCGATAGCCTCGATTCGATGTGCCGAGGAGTTGTTAACATAAATAATTACTCTCGGGGAGCATGTCGTAGCTGGGTTTAAGCGTTTTGATTGCAGACTTTATCCTCACTCCTCTCGCCATCCTTCGATGTCTAGGTATTGTTTAAATAAATTATTACCTTTGGGAGCTTTGGGTAGCTGGGTTTAAGCTTTATGGTTTTTGATTTGTGCCTCGCACCGATAGCCTCCCTTCGATGTGCTGAGGTGTTGTTAAAATAAATAACTAGTCTCGGGGATCATGTCGTAGCTGGGTTTAAGCGCTTTGGTTGCAGACTTTATCCTCGCTCCTCTCACCTTCCTTCGATATGCCTAGGTGTTGTTTCAAAGAATTATTACCTTAGGGGAGCATGGGGTAGCTGGGTTAAAGCGCTTTGGTTTTATTTATTACTTGCTCCGCTCGCATTCCTCCGATGTGCCGAGGTGTTGTTTGAATAAATTATTACCTTAGGGGAGCATGGGGTTGCTGGGTTTAAGCGCTTTGGTTTTTGATTTATTCCTCGCTCCGCTCGCCTTCCTCCGATGTGCATAGGTGTTGATTCAATAAATTACTACCTTAGGGGAGCATGGGGTAGCTGGGTTTAAGCGCTTTGGTTTCAGGTTTTATTCTCACTCCTCTCGCCTTCCTTCGATGTGCCTAGGTGTTGTTTAAATAAATTATTACCTTTGGGAGCATTGGCTAGCTGGGTTTAAGCTTTATGGTTTTTGAATTGTTCCTCGCTCCGCTCGCCTTCCTCCGATGTGCCGAGGAGTTGTTAACATAAATAATTACTCTCGGGGAGCATGTAGTAGCTGGGTTTAAGCGTTTTGGTTGCAGACTTTATCCTCACTCCTCTTGTCTTCCTTCGATGTGCATAGGTGTTGATTCAATAAATTACTACCTTAGGGGAGCATGGGGTAGCTGGGTTTAAGCGCTTTGGTTTCAGGTTTTATTCTCGCTTCTCTCGCCTTCCTTCGATGTGCATAGGTGTTGATTCAATAAATTATTACCTTAGGGGAGCATGGGGTAGCTGGGTTTAAGCGCTTTGGTTTTTGATTTATTCCTCGCTCCGCACGCTTTCCTTCGATATGCCTAGGTGTTGTTTCAAAGAATTATTACCTTTGGGAGCATTGGGTAGATGGGTTTAAGCTTTATGGTTTTTGATTTGTTCCTCGTACCGATAGCCTCCCTTCGATGTGCCGAGGTGTTGTTAAAATAAATAACTAGTCTCGGGGATCATGTCGTAGCTGGGTTTAAGCGCTTTGGTTGCAGACTTTATCCTCGCTCCTCTCACCTTCCTTCGATATGCCTAGGTGTTGTTTCAAAGAATTATTACCTTTGGGGAGCATGGGCTAGCTGGATTTTTGATTTATTCCTCGCTCCGCTCGCCTTCCTTCGATATGCCTAGGTGTTGTTTCAAAGAATTATTACCTTTGGGGAGCATAGGCTAGCTGGATTTTTGATTAATTCCTCGCTCCACTCGCCTTCCTTCGATATGCCTAGGTGTTGTTTCAAAGAATTATTACCTTTGGGGAGCATGGGCTAGCTGAATTTTTTATTTATTCCTCGCTCCGCTACCCTTCCTTCGATGTGCCTAGGTGTTGATTGAATAAATTATTACCTTAGGGGAGCATGGGGTAGCTGGGTTTAAGCGCTTTGGTTTTTGATTTATTCCTCGCTCCGCTCGCCTTCCTTCGATGTGCATAGGTGTTGATTGAATAAATTATTACCTTAGGGGAGCATGGGGAAGCTGGGTTTAAGCGCATTCGTTTTTGATTTATTCCTCGCACCGCTCGCCTTTCTACAATGTGCCTAGGTATTGTTTAAATAAATTATTACCTTAGGGGAGCATGGGGTAGCTGGGTTAAAGCGCTTTGGTTTTATTTATTACTTGCTCCGCTCGCATTCCTCCGATGTGCCGAGGTATTGTTTGAATAAATTATTACCTTAGGGGAGCATGGGGTTGCTGGGTTTAAGCGCTTTGGATTTTGATTTATTCCTCGCTCCGCTCGCCTTCCTCCGATGTGCCGAGGAGTTGTTAACATAAATAATTACTCTCGGGGAGCATGTAGTAGCTGGGTTTAAGCATTTTGGTTGCAGACTTTATCCTCACTCCTCTCGCCTTCCTTCGATGTGCCTAGGTGTTGTTTAAATAAATTTTTACCTTTGGGAGCATTGGCTAGCTGGGTTTCAGCGCATTGGTTTTTGATTTGTTCCTCGCACCGATAGCCTCGATTCGATGTGCCGAGGAGTTGTTAACATAAATAATTACTCTCGGGGAGCATGTCGTAGCTGGGTTTAAGCGTTTTAGTTGCAGACTTTATCCTCTCTCCTCTTGTCTTCCTTCGATGTGCATAGGTGTTGATTCAATAAATTACTACCTTAGGGGAGCATGGGGTAGCTGGGATTAAGCGCTTTGGTTTCAGGTTTTATTCTCGCTTCGCTCGCCTTCCTCCGATGTGCATAGGTGTTGATTCAATAAATTATTACCTTAGGGGAGCATGGGGTAGCTGGGTTTAAGCATTTTGGTTGCAGACTTTATCCTCACTCCTCTCGCCTTCCTTCGATGTGCCTAGGTGTTGTTTAAATAAATTATTACCTTTGGGAGCATTGGCTAGCTGGGTTTCAGCGCATTGGTTTTTGATTTGTTCCTCGCACCGATAGCCTCGATTCGATGTGCCGAGGAGTTGTTAACATAAATAATTACTCTCGGGGAGCATGTCGTAGCTGGGTTTAAGCGTTTTGATTGCAGACTTTATCCTCACTCCTCTCGCCATCCTTCGATGTCTAGGTATTGTTTAAATAAATTATTACCTTTGGGAGCTTTGGGTAGCTGGGTTTAAGCTTTATGGTTTTTGATTTGTGCCTCGCACCGATAGCCTCCCTTCGATGTGCTGAGGTGTTGTTAAAATAAATAACTAGTCTCGGGGATCATGTCGTAGCTGGGTTTAAGCGCTTTGGTTGCAGACTTTATCCTCGCTCCTCTCACCTTCCTTCGATATGCCTAGGTGTTGTTTCAAAGAATTATTACCTTAGGGGAGCATGGGGTAGCTGGGTTAAAGCGCTTTGGTTTTATTTATTACTTGCTCCGCTCGCATTCCTCCGATGTGCCGAGGTGTTGTTTGAATAAATTATTACCTTAGGGGAGCATGGGGTTGCTGGGTTTAAGCGCTTTGGTTTTTGATTTATTCCTCGCTCCGCTCGCCTTCCTCCGATGTGCCGAGGTGTTGTTTGAATAAATTATTACCATAGGGGAGCATGGGGTAGCTGGGTTTAAGCGTTTTGATTGCAGACTTTATCCTCACTCCTCTCGCCTTCCTTCGATGTGCCTAGGTGTTGTTTAAATAAATTATTACCTTTGGGAGCATTGGCTAGCTGGGTTTAAGCTTTATGGTTTTTGAATTGTTCCTCGCTCCGCTCGCCTTCCTCCGATGTGCCGAGGAGTTGTTAACATAAATAATTACTCTCGGGGAGCATGTAGTAGCTGGGTTTAAGCGTTTTGGTTGCAGACTTTATCCTCACTCCTCTTGTCTTCCTTCGATGTGCATAGGTGTTGATTCAATAAATTACTACCTTAGGGGAGCATGGGGTAGCTGGGTTTAAGCGCTTTGGTTTCAGGTTTTATTCTCGCTTCTCTCGCCTTCCTTCGATGTGCATAGGTGTTGATTCAATAAATTATTACCTTAGGGGAGCATGGGGTAGCTGGGTTTAAGCGCTTTGGTTTTTGATTTATTCCTCGCTCCGCACGCCTTCCTTCGATATGCCTAGGTGTTGTTTCAAAGAATTATTACCTTTGGGAGCATTGGGTAGATGGGTTTAAGCTTTATGGTTTTTGATTTGTTCCTCGTACCGATAGCCTCCCTTCGATGTGCCGAGGTGTTGTTAAAATAAATAACTAGTCTCGGGGATCATGTCGTAGCTGGGTTTAAGCGCTTTGGTTGCAGACTTTATCCTCGCTCCTCTCACCTTCCTTCGATATGCCTAGGTGTTGTTTCAAAGAATTATTACCTTTGGGGAGCATGGGCTAGCTGGATTTTTGATTTATTCGTCGCTCCGCTCGCCTTCCTTCGATATGCCTAGGTGTTGTTTCAAAGAATTATTGCCTTTGGGGAGCATGGGCTAGCTGGATTTTTGATTTATTCCTCGCTCCGCTCGCCTTCCTTCGATATGCCTAGGTGTTGTTTCAAAGAATTATTACCTTTGGGGAGCATAGGCTAGCTGGATTTTTGATTTATTCCTCGCTCCACTCGCCTTCCTTCGATATGCCTAGGTGTTGTTTCAAAGAATTATTACCTTTGGGGAGCATGGGCTAGCTGAATTTTTTATTTATTCCTCGCTCCGCTACCCTTCCTTCGATGTGCCTAGGTGTTGATTGAATAAATTATTACCTTAGGGGAGCATGGGGTAGCTGGGTTTAAGCGCTTTGGTTTTTGATTTATTCCTCGCTCCGCTCGCCATCCTTCGATGTGCATAGGTGTTGATTGAATAAATTATTACCTTAGGGGAGCATGGGGAAGCTGGGTTTAAGCGCATTCGTTTTTGATTTATTCCTCGCACCGCTCGCCTTTCTACAATGTGCCTAGGTATTGTTTAAATAAATTATTACCTTAGGGGAGCATGGGGTAGCTGGGTTAAAGCGCTTTGGTTTTATTTATTACTTGCTCCGCTCGCATTCCTCCGATGTGCCGAGGTGTTGTTTGAATAAATTATTACCTTAGGGGAGCATGGGGTTGCTGGGTTTAAGCGCTTTGGTTTTTGATTTATTCCTCGCTCCGCTCGCCTTCCTCCGATGTGCCGAGGAGTTGTTAACATAAATAATTACTCTCGGGGAGCATGTAGTAGCTGGGTTTAAGCATTTTGGTTGCAGACTTTATCCTCACTCCTCTCGCCTTCCTTCGATGTGCCTAGGTGTTGTTTAAATAAATTTTTACCTTTGGGAGCATTGGCTAGCTGGGTTTCAGCGCATTGGTTTTTGATTTATTCCTCGCTCATCTCGCCTTCCTCCGATGTGCCGAGGAGTTGTTAACATAAATAATTACTCTCGGGGAGCATGTCGTAGCTGGGTTTAAGCGTTTTGGTTGCAGACTTTATCCTCACTCCTCTCGCCATCCTTCGATGTCTAGGTATTGTTTAAATAAATTATTACCTTTGGGGAGCATGGGCTAGCTGGATTTTTGATTTATTCCTCGCTCCGCTCGCCTTCCTTCGATATGCCTAGGTGTTGTTTCAAAGAATTATTACCTTTGGGGAGCATGGGCTAGCTGGATTTTTGATTTATTCCTCGCTCCGCTCGCCTTCCTTCGATATGCCTAGGTGTTGTTTCAAAGAATTATTACCTTTGGGGAGCATGGGCTAGCTGGATTTTTGATTTATTCCTCGCTCCTCTCGCCTTCCTTCGATGTGCCTAGGTATTGTTTAAATAAATTATTACCTTTGGGAGCTTTGGGTAGCTGGGTTTAAGCTTTATGGTTTTTGATTTGTGCCTCGCACCGATAGCCTCCCTTCGATGTGCCGAGGTGTTGTTAAAATAAATAACTAGTCTCGGGGATCATGTCGTAGCTGGGTTTAAGCGCTTTGGTTGCAGACTTTATCCTCGCTCCTCTCACCTTCCTTCGATATGCCTAGGTGTTGTTTCAAAGAATTATTACCTTAGGGGAGCATGGGGTAGCTGGGACTAAGCGCTTTGGTTTTTGATTTATTCCTCGCTCCTCTCACCTTCCTTCGATATGCCTAGGTGTTGTTTCAAAGAATTATTACCTTTGGGGAGCATGGGCTAGCTGGATTTTTGATTTATTCCTCGCTCCGCTCGCCTTCCTTCGATATGCCTAGGTGTTGTTTCAAAGAATTATTACCTTTGGGGAGCATGGGCTAGCTGGATTTTTGATTTATTCCTCGCTCCTCTCGCCTTCCTTCGATGTGCCTAGGTATTGTTTAAATAAATTATTACCTTTGGGAGCTTTGGGTAGCTGGGTTTAAGCTTTATGGTTTTTGATTTGTGCCTCGCACCGATAGCCTCCCTTCGATGTGCCGAGGTGTTGTTAAAATAAATAACTAGTCTCGGGGATCATGTCGTAGCTGGGTTTAAGCGCTTTGGTTGCAGACTTTATCCTCGCTCCTCTCACCTTCCTTCGATATGCCTAGGTGTTGTTTCAAAGAATTATTACCTTAGGGGAGCATGGGGTAGCTGGGACTAAGCGCTTTGGTTTTTGATTTATTCCTCGCCCCTCTCACCTTCCTTCGATATGCCTAGGTGTTGTTTCAAAGAATTATTACCTTTGGGGAGCATGGGCTAGCTGGATTTTTGATTTATTCCTCGCTCCGCTCGCCTTCCTTCGATGTGCCTAGGTGTTGTTTAAATAAATTATTACCTTAGGGGAGCATGGGGTAGCTGGGCTTAAGCGCTTTGGTTTTTGATTTGTTCCTCGCACCGATAGCCTCCCTTCGACGTGCCGAGGTATTGTTAAAATAAATAACTAGTCTCGGGGATCATGTCGTAGCTGGGTTTAAGCGCTTTGGTTGCAGACTTTATCCTCGCTCCTCTCACCTTCCTTCGATATGCCTAGGTGTTGTTTCAAAGAATTATTACCTTTGGGGAGCATGGGCTAGCTGGATTTTTGATTTATTCGTCGCTCCGCTCGCCTTCCTTCGATATGCCTAGGTGTTGTTTCAAAGAATTATTGCCTTTGGGGAGCATGGGCTAGCTGGATTTTTGATTTATTCCTCGCTCCGCTCGCCTTCCTTCGATATGCCTAGGTGTTGTTTCAAAGAATTATTACCTTTGGGGAGCATAGGCTAGCTGGATTTTTGATTTATTCCTCGCTCCACTCGCCTTCCTTCGATATGCCTAGGTGTTGTTTCAAAGAATTATTACCTTTGGGGAGCATGGGCTAGCTGAATTTTTTATTTATTCCTCGCTCCGCTACCCTTCCTTCGATGTGCCTAGGTGTTGATTGAATAAATTATTACCTTAGGGGAGCATGGGGTAGCTGGGTTTAAGCGCTTTGGTTTTTGATTTATTCCTCGCTCCGCTCGCCATCCTTCGATGTGCATAGGTGTTGATTGAATAAATTATTACCTTAGGGGAGCATGGGGAAGCTGGGTTTAAGCGCATTCGTTTTTGATTTATTCCTCGCACCGCTCGCCTTTCTACAATGTGCCTAGGTATTGTTTAAATAAATTATTACCTTAGGGGAGCATGGGGTAGCTGGGTTAAAGCGCTTTGGTTTTATTTATTACTTGCTCCGCTCGCATTCCTCCGATGTGCCGAGGTGTTGTTTGAATAAATTATTACCTTAGGGGAGCATGGGGTTGCTGGGTTTAAGCGCTTTGGTTTTTGATTTATTCCTCGCTCCGCTCGCCTTCCTCCGATGTGCCGAGGAGTTGTTAACATAAATAATTACTCTCGGGGAGCATGTAGTAGCTGGGTTTAAGCATTTTGGTTGCAGACTTTATCCTCACTCCTCTCGCCTTCCTTCGATGTGCCTAGGTGTTGTTTAAATAAATTTTTACCTTTGGGAGCATTGGCTAGCTGGGTTTCAGCGCATTGGTTTTTGATTTATTCCTCGCTCATCTCGCCTTCCTCCGATGTGCCGAGGAGTTGTTAACATAAATAATTACTCTCGGGGAGCATGTAGTAGCTGGGTTTAAGCGTTTTGGTTGCAGACTTTATCCTCACTCCTCTCGCCTTCCTTCGATGTGCCTAGGTGTTGTTTAAATAAATTATTACCCTTGGGAGCATTGGCTAGCTGGGTTTCAGCGCATTGGTTTTTGATTTGTTCCTCGCACCGATAGCCTCGATTCGATGTGCCGAGGAGTTGTTAACATAAATAATTACTCTCGGGGAGCATGTCGTAGCTGGGTTTAAGCGTTTTGGTTGCAGACTTTATCCTCACTCCTCTCGCCATCCTTCGATGTCTAGGTATTGTTTAAATAAATTATTACCTTTGGGGAGCATGGGCTAGCTGGATTTTTGATTTATTCCTCGCTCCGCTCGCCTTCCTTCGATATGCCTAGGTGTTGTTTCAAAGAATTATTACCTTTGGGGAGCATGGGCTAGCTGGATTTTTGATTTATTCCTCGCTCCGCTCGCCTTCCTTCGATATGCCTAGGTGTTGTTTCAAAGTATTATTACCTTTGGGGAGCATGGGCTAGCTGGATTTTTGATTTATTCCTCGCTCCTCTCGCCTTCCTTCGATGTGCCTAGGTATTGTTTAAATAAATTATTACCTTTGGGAGCTTTGGGTAGCTGGGTTTAAGCTTTATGGTTTTTGATTTGTGCCTCGCACCGATAGCCTCCCTTCGATGTGCCGAGGTGTTGTTAAAATAAATAACTAGTCTCGGGGATCATGTCGTAGCTGGGTTTAAGCGCTTTGGTTGCAGACTTTATCCTCGCTCCTCTCACCTTCCTTCGATATGCCTAGGTGTTGTTTCAAAGAATTATTACCTTAGGGGAGCATGGGGTAGCTGGGACTAAGCGCTTTGGTTTTTGATTTATTCCTCGCTCCTCTCACCTTCCTTCGATATGCCTAGGTGTTGTTTCAAAGAATTATTACCTTTGGGGAGCATGGGCTAGCTGGATTTTTGATTTATTCCTCGCTCCGCTCGCCTTCCTTCGATGTGCCTAGGTGTTGTTTAAATAAATTATTACCTTAGGGGAGCATGGGGTAGCTGGGCTTAAGCGCTTTGGTTTTTGATTTGTTCCTCGCACCGATAGCCTCCCTTCGACGTGCCGAGGTGTTGTTAAAATAAATAACTAGTCTCGGGGATCATGTCGTAGCTGGGTTTAAGCGCTTTGGTTGCAGACTTTATCCTCGCTCCTCTCACCTTCCTTCGATATGCCTAGGTGTTGTTTCAAAGAATTATTACCTTTGGGGAGCATGGGCTAGCTGGATTTTTGATTTATTCCTCGCTCCGCTCGCCTTCCTTCGATGTGCATAGGTGTTGAATGAATAAATTATTACCTTAGGGGAGCATGGGGTTGCTGGGTTGAAACGCTTTGGTTTTTGATTTATTCCTCGCTCCGCTCGCCTTCCTCCTATGTGCCGAGGTGTTGTTTGAATAAATTATTACCTTAGGGGAGCACGGGGTAGCTGGGTTTAAGCGTTTTGGTTGCAGACTTTATCCTCACTCCTCTCGCCTTCCTTCGATGTGCCTAGGTATTGTTTAATTAAATTATTACCTTTGGGAGCATTGGGTAGCTGGGTTTAAGATTTATGGTTTTTGATTTGTTCCTCGCATCGATAGCCTCCCTTCGATGTGCCGAGGTGTTGTTAAAATAAATAATTAATCTCCGGGATCATGTCGTAGCTGGGTTTAAGCGCTTTGGCTGCAGACTTTATCCTCACTCCTCTCGCCTTCCTTCGATATGCCTAGGTGTTGTTCTAATGAATTATTACCTTAGGGGAGCATGGGGTAGCTGGGTTTAAGCGCTTTGGTTTTCCTCGCTCCTCTCACCTTCCTTCGATATGCCTAGGTGTTGTTTCAAAGAATTATTACCTTTGGGGAGCATGGGCTAGCTGGATTTTTGATTTATTCCTCGCTCCGCTCGCCTTCCTTCGATATGCCTAGGTGTTGATTGAATAAATTATTACCTTAGGGGAGCATGGGGTAGCTGGGTTTAATCGCTTTGGTTTTTGATTTATTCCTCGCTCCGCACGCCTTCCTTCGATATGCCTAGGTGTTGTTTCAAAGAATTATTACCTTTGGGAGCATTGGGTAGCTGGGTTTAAGCTTTGTGGTTTTTGATTTGTTCCTCGTACCGATAGCCTCCCTTCGATGTGCCGAGGTGTTGTTAAAATAAATAACTAGTCTCGGGGATCATGTCGTAGCTGGGTTTAAGCGCTTTGGTTGCAGACTTTATCCTCGCTCCTCTCACCTTCCTTCGATATGCCTAGGTGTTGTTTCAAAGAATTATTACCTTTGGGGAGCATGGGCTAGCTGGATTTTTGATTTATTCGTCGCTCCGCTCGCCTTCCTTCGATATGCCTAGGTGTTGTTTCAAAGAATTATTACCTTTGGGGAGCATGGGCTAGCTGAATTTTTTATTTATTCCTCGCTCCGCTACCCTTCCTTCGATGTGCCTAGGTGTTGATTGAATAAATTATTACCTTAGGGGAGCATGGGGTAGCTGGGTTTAAGCGCTTTGGTTTTTGATTTATTCCTCGCTCCGCTCGCCATCCTTCGATGTGCATAGGTGTTGATTGAATAAATTATTACCTTAGGGGAGCATGGGGAAGCTGGGTTTAAGCGCATTCGTTTTTGATTTATTCCTCGCACCGCTCGCCTTTCTACAATGTGCCTAGGTATTGTTTAAATAAATTATTACCTTAGGGGAGCATGGGGTAGCTGGGTTAAAGCGCTTTGGTTTTATTTATTACTTGCTCCGCTCGCATTCCTTCGACGTGCCGAGGTGTTGTTAAAATAAATAACTAGTCTCGGGGATCATGTCGTAGCTGGGTTTAAGCGCTTTGGTTGCAGACTTTATCCTCGCTCCTCTCACCTTCCTTCGATATGCCTAGGTGTTGTTTCAAAGAATTATTACCTTTGGGGAGCATGGGCTAGCTGGATTTTTGATTTATTCCTCGCTCCGCTCGCCTTCCTTCGATGTGCATAGGTGTTGAATGAATAAATTATTACCTTAGGGGAGCATGGGGTTGCTGGGTTGAAACGCTTTGGTTTTTGATTTATTCCTCGCTCCGCTCGCCTTCCTCCTATGTGCCGAGGTGTTGTTTGAATAAATTATTACCTTAGGGGAGCACGGGGTAGCTGGGTTTAAGCGTTTTGGTTGCAGACTTTATCCTCACTCCTCTCGCCTTCCTTCGATGTGCCTAGGTATTGTTTAATTAAATTATTACCTTTGGGAGCATTGGGTAGCTGGGTTTAAGATTTATGGTTTTTGATTTGTTCCTCGCATCGATAGCCTCCCTTCGATGTGCCGAGGTGTTGTTAAAATAAATAATTAATCTCCGGGATCATGTCGTAGCTGGGTTTAAGCGCTTTGGCTGCAGACTTTATCCTCACTCCTCTCGCCTTCCTTCGATATGCCTAGGTGTTGTTCTAATGAATTATTACCTTAGGGGAGCATGGGGTAGCTGGGTTTAAGCGCTTTGGTTTTCCTCGCTCCTCTCACCTTCCTTCGATATGCCTAGGTGTTGTTTCAAAGAATTATTACCTTTGGGGAGCATGGGCTAGCTGGATTTTTGATTTATTCCTCGCTCCGCTCGCCTTCCTTCGATATGCCTAGGTGTTGATTGAATAAATTATTACCTTAGGGGAGCATGGGGTAGCTGGGTTTAATCGCTTTGGTTTTTGATTTATTCCTCGCTCCGCACGCCTTCCTTCGATATGCCTAGGTGTTGTTTCAAAGAATTATTACCTTTGGGAGCATTGGGTAGCTGGGTTTAAGCTTTGTGGTTTTTGATTTGTTCCTCGTACCGATAGCCTCCCTTCGATGTGCCGAGGTGTTGTTAAAATAAATAACTAGTCTCGGGGATCATGTCGTAGCTGGGTTTAAGCGCTTTGGTTGCAGACTTTATCCTCGCTCCTCTCACCTTCCTTCGATATGCCTAGGTGTTGTTTCAAAGAATTATTACCTTTGGGGAGCATGGGCTAGCTGGATTTTTGATTTATTCGTCGCTCCGCTCGCCTTCCTTCGATATGCCTAGGTGTTGTTTCAAAGAATTATTACCTTTGGGGAGCATGGGCTAGCTGAATTTTTTATTTATTCCTCGCTCCGCTACCCTTCCTTCGATGTGCCTAGGTGTTGATTGAATAAATTATTACCTTAGGGGAGCATGGGGTAGCTGGGTTTAAGCGCTTTGGTTTTTGATTTATTCCTCGCTCCGCTCGCCATCCTTCGATGTGCATAGGTGTTGATTGAATAAATTATTACCTTAGGGGAGCATGGGGAAGCTGGGTTTAAGCGCATTCGTTTTTGATTTATTCCTCGCACCGCTCGCCTTTCTACAATGTGCCTAGGTATTGTTTAAATAAATTATTACCTTAGGGGAGCATGGGGTAGCTGGGTTAAAGCGCTTTGGTTTTATTTATTACTTGCTCCGCTCGCATTCCTCCGATGTGCCGAGGTGTTGTTTGAATAAATTATTACCTTAGGGGAGCATGGGGTTGCTGGGTTTAAGCGCTTTGGTTTTTGATTTATTCCTCGCTCCGCTCGCCTTCCTCCGATGTGCCGAGGAGTTGTTAACATAAATAATTACTCTCGGGGAGCATGTAGTAGCTGGGTTTAAGCATTTTGGTTGCAGACTTTATCCTCACTCCTCTCGCCTTCCTTCGATGTGCCTAGGTGTTGTTTAAATAAATTTTTACCTTTGGGAGCATTGGCTAGCTGGGTTTCAGCGCATTGGTTTTTGATTTATTCCTCGCTCATCTCGCCTTCCTCCGATGTGCCGAGGAGTTGTTAACATAAATAATTACTCTCGGGGAGCATGTAGTAGCTGGGTTTAAGCGTTTTGGTTGCAGACTTTATCCTCACTCCTCTCGCCTTCCTTCGATGTGCCTAGGTGTTGTTTAAATAAATTATTACCCTTGGGAGCATTGGCTAGCTGGGTTTCAGCGCATTGGTTTTTGATTTGTTCCTCGCACCGATAGCCTCGATTCGATGTGCCGAGGAGTTGTTAACATAAATAATTACTCTCGGGGAGCATGTCGTAGCTGGGTTTAAGCGTTTTGGTTGCAGACTTTATCCTCACTCCTCTCGCCATCCTTCGATGTCTAGGTATTGTTTAAATAAATTATTACCTTTGGGGAGCATGGGCTAGCTGGATTTTTGATTTATTCCTCGCTCCGCTCGCCTTCCTTCGATATGCCTAGGTGTTGTTTCAAAGAATTATTACCTTTGGGGAGCATGGGCTAGCTGGATTTTTGATTTATTCCTCGCTCCGCTCGCCTTCCTTCGATATGCCTAGGTGTTGTTTCAAAGTATTATTACCTTTGGGGAGCATGGGCTAGCTGGATTTTTGATTTATTCCTCGCTCCTCTCGCCTTCCTTCGATGTGCCTAGGTATTGTTTAAATAAATTATTACCTTTGGGAGCTTTGGGTAGCTGGGTTTAAGCTTTATGGTTTTTGATTTGTGCCTCGCACCGATAGCCTCCCTTCGATGTGCCGAGGTGTTGTTAAAATAAATAACTAGTCTCGGGGATCATGTCGTAGCTGGGTTTAAGCGCTTTGGTTGCAGACTTTATCCTCGCTCCTCTCACCTTCCTTCGATATGCCTAGGTGTTGTTTCAAAGAATTATTACCTTAGGGGAGCATGGGGTAGCTGGGACTAAGCGCTTTGGTTTTTGATTTATTCCTCGCTCCTCTCACCTTCCTTCGATATGCCTAGGTGTTGTTTCAAAGAATTATTACCTTTGGGGAGCATGGGCTAGCTGGATTTTTGATTTATTCCTCGCTCCGCTCGCCTTCCTTCGATGTGCCTAGGTGTTGTTTAAATAAATTATTACCTTAGGGGAGCATGGGGTAGCTGGGCTTAAGCGCTTTGGTTTTTGATTTGTTCCTCGCACCGATAGCCTCCCTTCGACGTGCCGAGGTGTTGTTAAAATAAATAACTAGTCTCGGGGATCATGTCGTAGCTGGGTTTAAGCGCTTTGGTTGCAGACTTTATCCTCGCTCCTCTCACCTTCCTTCGATATGCCTAGGTGTTGTTTCAAAGAATTATTACCTTTGGGGAGCATGGGCTAGCTGGATTTTTGATTTATTCCTCGCTCCGCTCGCCTTCCTTCGATGTGCATAGGTGTTGAATGAATAAATTATTACCTTAGGGGAGCATGGGGTTGCTGGGTTGAAACGCTTTGGTTTTTGATTTATTCCTCGCTCCGCTCGCCTTCCTCCTATGTGCCGAGGTGTTGTTTGAATAAATTATTACCTTAGGGGAGCACGGGGTAGCTGGGTTTAAGCGTTTTGGTTGCAGACTTTATCCTCACTCCTCTCGCCTTCCTTCGATGTGCCTAGGTATTGTTTAATTAAATTATTACCTTTGGGAGCATTGGGTAGCTGGGTTTAAGATTTATGGTTTTTGATTTGTTCCTCGCATCGATAGCCTCCCTTCGATGTGCCGAGGTGTTGTTAAAATAAATAATTAATCTCCGGGATCATGTCGTAGCTGGGTTTAAGCGCTTTGGCTGCAGACTTTATCCTCACTCCTCTCGCCTTCCTTCGATATGCCTAGGTGTTGTTCTAATGAATTATTACCTTAGGGGAGCATGGGGTAGCTGGGTTTAAGCGCTTTGGTTTTCCTCGCTCCTCTCACCTTCCTTCGATATGCCTAGGTGTTGTTTCAAAGAATTATTACCTTTGGGGAGCATGGGCTAGCTGGATTTTTGATTTATTCCTCGCTCCGCTCGCCTTCCTTCGATATGCCTAGGTGTTGATTGAATAAATTATTACCTTAGGGGAGCATGGGGTAGCTGGGTTTAATCGCTTTGGTTTTTGATTTATTCCTCGCTCCGCACGCCTTCCTTCGATATGCCTAGGTGTTGTTTCAAAGAATTATTACCTTTGGGAGCATTGGGTAGCTGGGTTTAAGCTTTGTGGTTTTTGATTTGTTCCTCGTACCGATAGCCTCCCTTCGATGTGCCGAGGTGTTGTTAAAATAAATAACTAGTCTCGGGGATCATGTCGTAGCTGGGTTTAAGCGCTTTGGTTGCAGACTTTATCCTCGCTCCTCTCACCTTCCTTCGATATGCCTAGGTGTTGTTTCAAAGAATTATTACCTTTGGGGAGCATGGGCTAGCTGGATTTTTGATTTATTCGTCGCTCCGCTCGCCTTCCTTCGATATGCCTAGGTGTTGTTTCAAAGAATTATTACCTTTGGGGAGCATGGGCTAGCTGGATTTTTGATTTATTCCTCGCTCCGCTCGCCTTCCTTCGATATGCCTAGGTGTTGTTTCAAAGAATTATTACCTTTGGGGAGCATAGGCTAGCTGGATTTTTGATTTATTCCTCGCTCCACTCGCCTTCCTTCGATATGCCTAGGTGTTGTTTCAAAGAATTATTACCTTTGGGGAGCATGGGCTAGCTGAATTTTTATTTATTCCTCGCTCCGCTACCCTTCCTTCGATGTGCCTAGGTGTTGATTGAATAAATTATTACCTTAGAGGAGCATGGGGTAGCTGGGTTTAAGCGCTTTGGTTTTTGATTTATTCCTCGCTCCGCACGCCTTCCTTCGATATGCCTAGGTGTTGTTTCAAAGAATTATTACCTTTGGGAGCATTGGGTAGCTGGGTTTAAGCTTTATGGTTTTTTATTTGTTCCTCGTACCGATAGCCTCCCTTCGATGTGCCGAGGTGTTGTTAAAATAAATAACTAGTCTCGGGGATCATGTCGTAGCTGGGTTTAAGCGCTTTGGTTGCAGACTTTATCCTCGCTCCTCTCACCTTCCTTCGATATGCCTAGGTGTTGTTTCAAAGAATTATTACCTTTGGGGAGCATGGGCTAGCTGGATTTTTGATTTATTCCTCGCTCCGCTCGCCTTCCTTCGATATGCCTAGGTGTTGTTTCAAAGAATTATTACCTTTGGGGAGCATAGGCTAGCTGGATTTTTGATTTATTCCTCGCTCCACTCGCCTTCCTTCGATATGCCTAGGTGTTGTTTCAAAGAATTATTACCTTTGGGGAGCATGGGCTAGCTGGATTTTTGATTTATTCCTCGCTCCGCTCGCCTTCCTTCGATATGCCTAGGTGTTGATTGAATAAATTATTACCTTAGGGGAGCATGGGGTAGCTGGGTTTAATCGCTTTGGTTTTTGATTTATTCCTCGCTCCGCACGCCTTCCTTCGATATGCCTAGGTGTTGTTTCAAAGAATTATTACCTTTGGGAGCATTGGGTAGCTGGGTTTAAGCTTTGTGGTTTTTGATTTGTTCCTCGTACCGATAGCCTCCCTTCGATGTGCCGAGGTGTTGTTAAAATAAATAACTAGTCTCGGGGATCATGTCGTAGCTGGGTTTAAGCGCTTTGGTTGCAGACTTTATCCTCGCTCCTCTCACCTTCCTTCGATATGCCTAGGTGTTGTTTCAAAGAATTATTACCTTTGGGGAGCATGGGCTAGCTGGATTTTTGATTTATTCGTCGCTCCGCTCGCCTTCCTTCGATATGCCTAGGTGTTGTTTCAAAGAATTATTACCTATGGGGAGCATGGGCTAGCTGGATTTTTGATTTATTCCTCGCTCCGCTCGCCTTCCTTCGATATGCCTAGGTGTTGTTTCAAAGAATTATTACCTTTGGGGAGCATAGGCTAGCTGGATTTTTGATTTATTCCTCGCTCCACTCGCCTTCCTTCGATATGCCTAGGTGTTGTTTCAAAGAATTATTACCTTTGGGGAGCATGGGCTAGCTGAATTTTTATTTATTCCTCGCTCCGCTACCCTTCCTTCGATGTGCCTAGGTGTTGATTGAATAAATTATTACCTTAGAGGAGCATGGGGTAGCTGGGTTTAAGCGCTTTGGTTTTTGATTTATTCCTCGCTCCGCACGCCTTCCTTCGATATGCCTAGGTGTTGTTTCAAAGAATTATTACCTTTGGGAGCATTGGGTAGCTGGGTTTAAGCTTTATGGTTTTTTATTTGTTCCTCGTACCGATAGCCTCCCTTCGATGTGCCGAGGTGTTGTTAAAATAAATAACTAGTCTCGGGGATCATGTCGTAGCTGGGTTTAAGCGCTTTGGTTGCAGACTTTATCCTCGCTCCTCTCACCTTCCTTCGATATGCCTAGGTGTTGTTTCAAAGAATTATTACCTTTGGGGAGCATGGGCTAGCTGGATTTTTGATTTATTCCTCGCTCCGCTCGCCTTCCTTCGATATGCCTAGGTGTTGTTTCAAAGAATTATTACCTTTGGGGAGCATAGGCTAGCTGGATTTTTGATTTATTCCTCGCTCCACTCGCCTTCCTTCGATATGCCTAGGTGTTGTTTCAAAGAATTATTACCTTTGGGGAGCATGGGCTAGCTGGATTTTTGATTTATTCCTCGCTCCGCTCGCCTTCCTTCGATATGCCTAGGTGTTGATTGAATAAATTATTACCTTAGGGGAGCATGGGGTAGCTGGGTTTAATCGCTTTGGTTTTTGATTTATTCCTCGCTCCGCACGCCTTCCTTCGATATGCCTAGGTGTTGTTTCAAAGAATTATTACCTTTGGGAGCATTGGGTAGCTGGGTTTAAGCTTTGTGGTTTTTGATTTGTTCCTCGTACCGATAGCCTCCCTTCGATGTGCCGAGGTGTTGTTAAAATAAATAACTAGTCTCGGGGATCATGTCGTAGCTGGGTTTAAGCGCTTTGGTTGCAGACTTTATCCTCGCTCCTCTCACCTTCCTTCGATATGCCTAGGTGTTGTTTCAAAGAATTATTACCTTTGGGGAGCATGGGCTAGCTGGATTTTTGATTTATTCGTCGCTCCGCTCGCCTTCCTTCGATATGCCTAGGTGTTGTTTCAAAGAATTATTACCTTTGGGGAGCATGGGCTAGCTGGATTTTTGATTTATTCCTCGCTCCGCTCGCCTTCCTTCGATATGCCTAGGTGTTGTTTCAAAGAATTATTACCTTTGGGGAGCATAGGCTAGCTGGATTTTTGATTTATTCCTCGCTCCACTCGCCTTCCTTCGATATGCCTAGGTGTTGTTTCAAAGAATTATTACCTTTGGGGAGCATGGGCTAGCTGAATTTTTATTTATTCCTCGCTCCGCTACCCTTCCTTCGATGTGCCTAGGTGTTGATTGAATAAATTATTACCTTAGAGGAGCATGGGGTAGCTGGGTTTAAGCGCTTTGGTTTTTGATTTATTCCTCGCTCCGCACGCCTTCCTTCGATATGCCTAGGTGTTGTTTCAAAGAATTATTACCTTTGGGAGCATTGGGTAGCTGGGTTTAAGCTTTATGGTTTTTTATTTGTTCCTCGTACCGATAGCCTCCCTTCGATGTGCCGAGGTGTTGTTAAAATAAATAACTAGTCTCGGGGATCATGTCGTAGCTGGGTTTAAGCGCTTTGGTTGCAGACTTTATCCTCGCTCCTCTCACCTTCCTTCGATATGCCTAGGTGTTGTTTCAAAGAATTATTACCTTTGGGGAGCATGGGCTAGCTGGATTTTTGATTTATTCCTCGCTCCGCTCGCCTTCCTTCGATATGCCTAGGTGTTGTTTCAAAGAATTATTACCTTTGGGGAGCATAGGCTAGCTGGATTTTTGATTTATTCCTCGCTCCACTCGCCTTCCTTCGATATGCCTAGGTGTTGTTTCAAAGAATTATTACCTTTGGGGAGCATGGGCTAGCTGAATTTTTTATTTATTCCTCGCTCCGCTACCCTTCCTTCGATGTGCCTAGGTGTTGATTGAATAAATTATTACCTTAGGGGAGCATGGGGTAGCTGGGTTTAAGCGCTTTGGTTTTTGATTTATTCCTCGCTCCGCACGCCTTCCTTCGATATGCCTAGGTGTTGTTTCAAAGAATTATTACCTTTGGGAGCATTGGGTAGCTGGGTTTAAGCTTTATGGTTTTTGATTTGTTCCTCGTACCGATAGCCTCCCTTCGATGTGCCGAGGTGTTGTTAAAATAAATAACTAGTCTCGGGGATCATGTCGTAGCTGGGTTTAAGCGCTTTGGTTGCAGACTTTATCCTCGCTCCTCTCACCTTCCTTCGATATGCCTAGGTGTTGTTTCAAAGAATTATTACCTTTGGGGAGCATGGGCTAGCTGGATTTTTGATTTATTCGTCGCTCCGCTCGCCTTCCTTCGATATGCCTAGGTGTTGTTTCAAAGAATTATTACCTTTGGGGAGCATGGGCTAGCTGGATTTTTGATTTATTCCTCGCTCCGCTCGCCTTCCTTCGATATGCCTAGGTGTTGTTTCAAAGAATTATTACCTTTGGGGAGCATAGGCTAGCTGGATTTTTGATTTATTCCTCGCTCCACTCGCCTTCCTTCGATATGCCTAGGTGTTGTTTCAAAGAATTATTACCTTTGGGGAGCATGGGCTAGCTGAATTTTTTATTTATTCCTCGCTCCGCTACCCTTCCTTCGATGTGCCTAGGTGTTGATTGAATAAATTATTACCTTAGGGGAGCATGGGGTAGCTGGGTTTAAGCGCTTTGGTTTTTGATTTATTCCTCGCTCCGCTCGCCTTCCTTCGATGTGCATAGGTGTTGATTGAATAAATTATTACCTTAGGGGAGCATGGGGAAGCTGGGTTTAAGCGCATTCGTTTTTGATTTATTCCTCGCACCGCTCGCCTTTCTACAATGTGCCTAGGTATTGTTTAAATAAATTATTACCTTAGGGGAGCATGGGGTAGCTGGGTTAAAGCGCTTTGGTTTTATTTATTACTTGCTCCGCTCGCATTCCTCCGATGTGCCGAGGTGTTGTTTGAATAAATTATTACCTTAGGGGAGCATGGGGTTGCTGGGTTTAAGCGCTTTGGTTTTTGATTTATTCCTCGCTCCGCTCGCCTTCCTCCGATGTGCCGAGGAGTTGTTAACATAAATAATTACTCTCGGGGAGCATGTAGTAGCTGGGTTTAAGCATTTTGGTTGCAGACTTTATCCTCACTCCTCTCGCCTTCCTTCAATGTGCCTAGGTGTTGTTTAAATAAATTTTTACCTTTGGGAGCATTGGCTAGCTGGGTTTCAGCGCATTGGTTTTTGATTTGTTCCTCGCACCGATAGCCTCGATTCGATGTGCCGAGGAGTTGTTAACATAAATAATTACTCTCGGGGAGCATGTAGTAGCTGGGTTTAAGCGTTTTAGTTGCAGACTTTATCCTCACTCCTCTCGCCTTCCTTCGATGTGCATAGGTGTTGATTCAATAAATTATTACCTTTGGGAGCATTGGCTAGCTGGGTTTCAGCGCATTGGTTTTTGATTTGTTCCTCGCACCGATAGCCTCGATTCGATGTGCCGAGGAGTTGTTAACATAAATAATTACTCTCGGGGAGCATGTCGTAGCTGGGTTTAAGCGTTTTGATTGCAGACTTTATCCTCACTCCTCTCGCCATCCTTCGATGTCTAGGTATTGTTTAAATAAATTATTACCTTTGGGAGCTTTGGGTAGCTGGGTTTAAGCTTTATGGTTTTTGATTTGTGCCTCGCACCGATAGCCTCCCTTCGATGTGCTGAGGTGTTGTTAAAATAAATAACTAGTCTCGGGGATCATGTCGTAGCTGGGTTTAAGCGCTTTGGTTGCAGACTTTATCCTCGCTCCGCTCGCCTTCCTTCGATATGCCTAGGTGTTGTTTCAAAGAATTATTACCTTTGGGGAGCATAGGCTAGCTGGATTTTTGATTTATTCCTCGCTCCACTCGCCTTCCTTCGATATGCCTAGGTGTTGTTTCAAAGAATTATTACCTTTGGGGAGCATGGACTAGCTGAATTTTTTATTTATTCCTCGCTCCGCTACCCTTCCTTCGATGTGCCTAGGTGTTGATTGAATAAATTATTACCTTAGGGGAGCATGGGGTAGCTGGGTTTAAGCGCTTTGGTTTTTGATTTATTCCTCGCTCCGCTCGCCTTCCTTCGATGTGCATAGGTGTTGATTGAATAAATTATTACCTTAGGGGAGCATGGGGAAGCTGGGTTTAAGCGCATTCGTTTTTGATTTATTCCTCGCACCGCTCGCCTTTCTACAATGTGCCTAGGTATTGTTTAAATAAATTATTACCTTAGGGGAGCATGGGGTAGCTGGGTTAAAGCGCTTTGGTTTTATTTATTACTTGCTCCGCTCGCATTCCTCCGATGTGCCGAGGTGTTGTTTGAATAAATTATTACCTTAGGGGAGCATGGGGTTGCTGGGTTTAAGCGCTTTGGTTTTTGATTTATTCCTCGCTCCGCTCGCCTTCCTCCGATGTGCCGAGGAGTTGTTAACATAAATAATTACTCTCGGGGAGCATGTAGTAGCTGGGTTTAAGCATTTTGGTTGCAGACTTTATCCTCACTCCTCTCGCCTTCCTTCAATGTGCCTAGGTGTTGTTTAAATAAATTTTTACCTTTGGGAGCATTGGCTAGCTGGGTTTCAGCGCATTGGTTTTTGATTTGTTCCTCGCACCGATAGCCTCGATTCGATGTGCCGAGGAGTTGTTAACATAAATAATTACTCTCGGGGAGCATGTAGTAGCTGGGTTTAAGCGTTTTAGTTGCAGACTTTATCCTCACTCCTCTCGCCTTCCTTCGATGTGCATAGGTGTTGATTCAATAAATTATTACCTTTGGGAGCATTGGCTAGCTGGGTTTCAGCGCATTGGTTTTTGATTTGTTCCTCGCACCGATAGCCTCGATTCGATGTGCCGAGGAGTTGTTAACATAAATAATTACTCTCGGGGAGCATGTCGTAGCTGGGTTTAAGCGTTTTGATTGCAGACTTTATCCTCACTCCTCTCGCCATCCTTCGATGTCTAGGTATTGTTTAAATAAATTATTACCTTTGGGAGCTTTGGGTAGCTGGGTTTAAGCTTTATGGTTTTTGATTTGTGCCGCGCACCGATAGCCTCCCTTCGATGTGCTGAGGTGTTGTTAAAATAAATAACTAGTCTCGGGGATCATGTCGTAGCTGGGTTTAAGCGCTTTGGTTGCAGACTTTATCCTCGCTTCTCTCACCTTCCTTCGATATGCCTAGGTGTTGTTTCAAAGAATTATTACCTTAGGGGAGCATGGGGTAGCTGGGTTAAAGCGCTTTGGTTTTATTTATTACTTGCTCCGCTCGCATTCCTCCGATGTGCCGAGGTGTTGTTTGAATAAATTATTACCTTAGGGGAGCATGGGGTTGCTGGGTTTAAGCGCTTTGGTTTTTGATTTATTCCTCGCTCCGCTTGCCTTCCTCCGATGTGCCGAGGTGTTGTTTGAATAAATTATTACCATAGGGGAGCATGGGGTAGCTGGGTTTAAGCGTTTTGATTGCAGACTTTATCCTCACTCCTCTCGCCTTCCTTCGATGTGCCTAGGTGTTGTTTAAATAAATTATTACCTTTGGGAGCATTGGCTAGCTGGGTTTAAGCTTTATGGTTTTTGAATTGTTCCTCGCTCCGCTCGCCTTCCTCCGATGTGCCGAGGAGTTGTTAACATAAATAATTACTCTCGGGGAGCATGTAGTAGCTGGGTTTAAGCGTTTTGGTTGCAGACCTTATCCTCACTCCTCTTGTCTTCCTTCGATGTGCATAGGTGTTGATTCAATAAATTACTACCTTAGGGGAGCATGGGGTAGCTGGGTTTAAGCGCTTTGGTTTCAGGTTTTATTCTCGCTTCTCTCGCCTTCCTTCGATGTGCATAGGTGTTGATTCAATAAATTATTACCTTAGGGGAGCATGGGGTAGCTGGGTTTAAGCGCTTTGGTTTTTGATTTATTCCTCGCTCCGCACGCTTTCCTTCGATATGCCTAGGTGTTGTTTCAAAGAATTATTACCTTTGGGAGCATTGGGTAGATGGGTTTAAGCTTTATGGTTTTTGATTTGTTCCTCGTACCGATAGCCTCCCTTCGATGTGCCGAGGTGTTGTTAAAATAAATAACTAGTCTCGGGGATCATGTCGTAGCTGGGTTTAAGCGCTTTGGTTGCAGACTTTATCCTCGCTCCTCTCACCTTCCTTCGATATGCCTAGGTGTTGTTTCAAAGAATTATTACCTTTGGGGAGCATGGGCTAGCTGGATTTTTGATTTATTCGTCGCTCCGCTCGCCTTCCTTCGATATGCCTAGGTGTTGTTTCAAAGAATTATTACCTTTGGGGAGCATGGGCTAGCTGGATTTTTGATTTATTCCTCGCTCCGCTCGCCTTCCTTCGATATGCCTAGGTGTTGTTTCAAAGAATTATTACCTTTGGGGAGCATAGGCTAGCTGGATTTTTGATTTATTCCTCGCTCCACTCGCCTTCCTTCGATATGCCTAGGTGTTGTTTCAAAGAATTATTACCTTTGGGGAGCATGGGCTAGCTGAATTTTTTATTTATTCCTCGCTCCGCTACCCTTCCTTCGATGTGCCTAGGTGTTGATTGAATAAATTATTACCTTAGGGGAGCATGGGGTAGCTGGGTTTAAGCGCTTTGGTTTTTGATTTATTCCTCGCTCCGCTCGCCATCCTTCGATGTGCATAGGTGTTGATTGAATAAATTATTACCTTAGGGGAGCATGGGGAAGCTGGGTTTAAGCGCATTCGTTTTTGATTTATTCCTCGCACCGCTCGCCTTTCTACAATGTGCCTAGGTATTGTTTAAATAAATTATTACCTTAGGGGAGCATGGGGTAGCTGGGTTAAAGCGCTTTGGTTTTATTTATTACTTGCTCCGCTCGCATTCCTCCGATGTGCCGAGGTGTTGTTTGAATAAATTATTACCTTAGGGGAGCATGGGGTTGCTGGGTTTAAGCGCTTTGGTTTTTGATTTATTCCTCGCTCCGCTCGCCTTCCTCCGATGTGCCGAGGAGTTGTTAACATAAATAATTACTCTCGGGGAGCATGTAGTAGCTGGGTTTAAGCATTTTGGTTGCAGACTTTATCCTCACTCCTCTCGCCTTCCTTCGATGTGCCTAGGTGTTGTTTAAATAAATTTTTACCTTTGGGAGCATTGGCTAGCTGGGTTTCAGCGCATTGGTTTTTGATTTGTTCCTCGCACCGATAGCCTCGATTCGATGTGCCGAGGAGTTGTTAACATAAATAATTACTCTCGGGGAGCATGTCGTAGCTGGGTTTAAGCGTTTTAGTTGCAGACTTTATCCTCTCTCCTCTTGTCTTCCTTCGATGTGCATAGGTGTTGATTCAATAAATTACTACCTTAGGGGAGCATGGGGTAGCTGGGTTTAAGCGCTTTGGTTTCAGGTTTTATTCTCGCTTCGCTCGCCTTCCTTCGATGTGCATAGGTGTTGATTCAATAAATTATTACCTTAGGGGAGCATAGGGTAGCTGGGTTTAAGCGCTTTGGTTTTTGATTTATTCCTCGCTCATCTCGCCTTCCTCCGATGTGCCGAGGAGTTGTTAACATAAATAATTACTCTCGGGGAGCATGTAGTAGCTGGGTTTAAGCATTTTGGTTGCAGACTTTATCCTCACTCCTCTCGCCTTCCTTCGATGTGCCTAGGTGTTGTTTAAATAAATTATTACCTTTGGGAGCATTGGCTAGCTGGGTTTCAGCGCATTGGTTTTTGATTTGTTCCTCGCACCGATAGCCTCGATTCGATGTGCCGAGGAGTTGTTAACATAAATAATTACTCTCGGGGAGCATGTCGTAGCTGGGTTTAAGCGTTTTGATTGCAGAATTTATCCTCACTCCTCTCGCCATCCTTCGATGTCTAGGTATTGTTTAAATAAATTATTACCTTTGGGAGCTTTGGGTAGCTGGGTTTAAGCTTTATGGTTTTTGATTTGTGCCTCGCACCGATAGCCTCCCTTCGATGTGCTGAGGTGTTGTTAAAATAAATAACTAGTCTCGGGGATCATGTCGTAGCTGGGTTTAAGCGCTTTGGTTGCAGACTTTATCCTCGCTCCTCTCACCTTCCTTCGATATGCCTAGGTGTTGTTTCAAAGAATTATTACCTTAGGGGAGCATGGGGTAGCTGGGTTAAAGCGCTTTGGTTTTATTTATTACTTGCTCCGCTAGCATTCCTCCGATGTGCCGAGGTGTTGTTTGAATACATTATTACCTTAGGGGAGCATGGGGTTGCTGGGTTTAAGCGCTTTGGTTTTTGATTTATTCCTCGCTCCGCTAGCCTTCCTCCGATGTGCCGAGGTGTTGTTTGAATAAATTATTACCATAGGGGAGCATTGGCTAGCTGGGTTTAAGCGTTTTGATTGCAGACTTTATCCTCACTCCTCTCGCCTTCCTTCGATGTGCCTAGGTGTTGTTTAAATAAATTATTACCTTTGGGAGCATTGGCTAGCTGGGTTTAAGCTTTATGGTTTTTGAATTGTTCCTCGCTCCGCTCGCCTTCCTCCGATGTGCCGAGGAGTTGTTAACATAAATAATTACTCTCGGGGAGCATGTAGTAGCTGGGTTTAAGCGTTTTGGTTGCAGACTTTATCCTCACTCCTCTTGTCTTCCTTCGATGTGCATAGGTGTTGATTCAATAAATTACTACCTTAGGGGAGCATGGGGTAGCTGGGTTTAAGCGCTTTGGTTTCAGGTTTTATTCTCGCTTCTCTCGCCTTCCTTCGATGTGCATAGTTGTTGATTCAATAAATTATTACCTTAGGGGAGCATGGGGTAGCTGGGTTTAAGCGCTTTGGTTTTTGATTTATTCCTCGCTCCGCACGCCTTCCTTCGATATGCCTAGGTGTTGTTTCAAATAATTATTACCTTTGGGAGCATTGGGTAGATGGGTTTAAGCTTTATGGTTTTTGATTTGTTCCTCGTACCGATAGCCTCCCTTCGATGTGCCGAGGTGTTGTTAAAATAAATAACTAGTCTCGGGGATCATGTCGTAGCTGGGTTTAAGCGCTTTGGTTGCAGACTTTATCCTCGCTCCTCTCACCTTCCTTCGATATGCCTAGGTGTTGTTTCAAAGAATTATTACCTTTGGGGAGCATGGGCTAGCTGGATTTTTGATTTATTCGTCGCTCCGCTCGCCTTCCTTCGATATGCCTAGGTGTTGTTTCAAAGAATTATTACCTTTGGGGAGCATGGGCTAGCTGGATTTTTGATTTATTCCTCGCTCCGCTCGCCTTCCTTCGATATGCCTAGGTGTTGTTTCAAAGAATTATTACCTTTGGGGAGCATAGGCTATCTGGATTTTTGATTTATTCCTCGCTCCACTCGCCTTCCTTCGATATGCCTAGGTGTTGTTTCAAAGAATTATTACCTTTGGGGAGCATGGGCTAGCTGAATTTTTTATTTATTCCTCGCTCCGCTACCCTTCCTTCGATGTGCCTAGGTGTTGATTGAATAAATTATTACCTTAGGGGAGCATGGGGTAGCTGGGTTTAAGCGCTTTGGTTTTTGATTTATTCCTCGCTCCGCTCGCCTTCCTTCGATGTGCATAGGTGTTGATTGAATAAATTATTACCTTAGGGGATCATGGGGAAGCTGGGTTTAAGTGCATTCGTTTTTGATTTATTCCTCGCACCGCTCGCCTTTCTACAATGTGCCTAGGTATTGTTTATATAAATTATTACCTTAGGGGTGCATGGGGTAGCTGGGTTAAAGCGCTTTGGTTTTATTTATTACTTGCTCCGCTCGCATTCCTCCGATGTGCCGAGTTGTTGTTTGAATAAATTATTACCTTAGGGGAGCATGGGGTTGCTGGGTTTAAGCGCTTTGGTTTTTGATTTATTCCTCGCTCCGCTCGCCTTCCTCCGATGTGCCGAGGAGTTGTTAACATAAATAATTACTCTCGGGGAGCATGTAGTAGCTGGGTTTAAGCATTTTGGTTGCAGACTTTATCCTCACTCCTCTCGCCTTCCTTCGATGTGCCTAGGTGTTGTTTAAATAAATTTTTACCTTTGGGAGCATTGGCTAGCTGGGTTTCAGCGCATTGGTTTTTGATTTGTTCCTCGCACCGATAGCCTCGATTCGATGTGCCGAGGAGTTGTTAACATAAATAATTACTCTCGGGGAGCATGTCGTAGCTGGGTTTAAGCGTTTTAGTTGCAGACTTTATCCTCTCTCCTCTTGTCTTCCTTCGATGTGCATAGGTGTTGATTCAATAAATTACTACCTTAGGGGAGCATGGGGTAGCTGGGTTTAAGCGCTTTGGTTTCAGATTTTATACTCGCTCAGCTTGCCTTTCTTAAATGTGCCTAGGTGTTGTTTCAAAGAATTATTACCTTTGGGGAGCATGGGCTAGCTGGATTTTTGATTTATTCGTCGCTCCGCTCGCCTTCCTTCGATATGCCTAGGTGTTGTTTCAAAGAATTATTACCTTTGGGGAGCATGGGCTAGCTGGATTTTTGATTTATTCCTCGCTCCGCTCGCCTTCCTTCGATATGCCTAGGTGTTGTTTCAAAGAATTATTACCTTTGGGGAGCATAGGCTATCTGGATTTTTGATTTATTCCTCGCTCCACTCGCCTTCCTTCGATATGCCTAGGTGTTGTTTCAAAGAATTATTACCTTTGGGGAGCATGGGCTAGCTGAATTTTTTATTTATTCCTCGCTCCGCTACCCTTCCTTCGATGTGCCTAGGTGTTGATTGAATAAATTATTACCTTAGGGGAGCATGGGGTAGCTGGGTTTAAGCGCTTTGGTTTTTGATTTATTCCTCGCTCCGCTCGCCTTCCTTCGATGTGCATAGGTGTTGATTGAATAAATTATTACCTTAGGGGATCATGGGGAAGCTGGGTTTAAGCGCATTCGTTTTTGATTTATTCCTCGCACCGCTCGCCTTTCTACAATGTGCCTAGGTATTGTTTATATAAATTATTACCTTAGGGGAGCATGGGGTAGCTGGGTTAAAGCGCTTTGGTTTTATTTATTACTTGCTCCGCTCGCATTCCTCCGATGTGCCGAGTTGTTGTTTGAATAAATTATTACCTTAGGGGAGCATGGGGTTGCTGGGTTTAAGCGCTTTGGTTTTTGATTTATTCCTCGCTCCGCTCGCCTTCCTCCGATGTGCCGAGGAGTTGTTAACATAAATAATTACTCTCGGGGAGCATGTAGTAGCTGGGTTTAAGCATTTTGGTTGCAGACTTTATCCTCACTCCTCTCGCCTTCCTTCGATGTGCCTAGGTGTTGTTTAAATAAATTTTTACATTTGGGAGCATTGGCTAGCTGGGTTTCAGCGCATTGGTTTTTGATTTGTTCCTCGCACCGATAGCCTCGATTCGATGTGCCGAGGAGTTGTTAACATAAATAATTACTCTCGGGGAGCATGTCGTAGCTGGGTTTAAGCGTTTTAGTTGCAGACTTTATCCTCTCTCCTCTTGTCTTCCTTCGATGTGCATAGGTGTTGATTCAATAAATTACTACCTTAGGGGAGCATGGGGTAGCTGGGTTTAAGCGCTTTGGTTTCAGGTTTTATTCTCGCTTCGCTCGCCTTCCTTCGATGTGCATAGGTGTTGATTCAATAAATTATTACCTTAGGGGAGCATGGGGTAGCTGGGTTTAAGCGCTTTGGTTTTTGATTTATTCCTCGCTCATCTCGCCTTCCTCCGATGTGCCGAGGAGTTGTTAACATAAATAATTACTCTCGGGGAGCATGTAGTAGCTGGGTTTAAGCATTTTGGTTGCAGACTTTATCCTCACTCCTCTCGCCTTCCTTCGATGTGCCTAGGTGTTGTTTAAATAAATTATTACCTTTGGGAGCATTGGCTAGCTGGGTTTCAGCGCATTGGTTTTTGATTTGTTCCTCGCACCGATAGCCTCGATTCGATGTGCCGAGGAGTTGTTAACATAAATAATTACTCTCGGGGAGCATGTCGTAGCTGGGTTTAAGCGTTTTGATTGCAGAATTTATCCTCACTCCTCTCGCCATCCTTCGATGTCTAGGTATTGTTTAAATAAATTATTACCTTTGGGAGCTTTGGGTAGCTGGGTTTAAGCTTTATGGTTTTTGATTTGTGCCTCGCACCGATAGCCTCCCTTCGATGTGCTGAGGTGTTGTTAAAATAAATAACTAGTCTCGGGGATCATGTCGTAGCTGGGTTTAAGCGCTTTGGTTGCAGACTTTATCCTCGCTCCTCTCACCTTCCTTCGATATGCCTAGGTGTTGTTTCAAAGAATTATTACCTTAGGGGAGCATGGGGTAGCTGGGTTAAAGCGCTTTGGTTTTATTTATTACTTGCTCCGCTAGCATTCCTCCGATGTGCCGAGGTGTTGTTTGAATACATTATTACCTTAGGGGAGCATGGGGTTGCTGGGTTTAAGCGCTTTGGTTTTTGATTTATTCCTCGCTCCGCTAGCCTTCCTCCGATGTGCCGAGGTGTTGTTTGAATAAATTATTACCATAGGGGAGCATTGGCTAGCTGGGTTTAAGCGTTTTGATTGCAGACTTTATCCTCACTCCTCTCGCCTTCCTTCGATGTGCCTAGGTGTTGTTTAAATAAATTATTACCTTTGGGAGCATTGGCTAGCTGGGTTTAAGCTTTATGGTTTTTGAATTGTTCCTCGCTCCGCTCGCCTTCCTCCGATGTGCCGAGGAGTTGTTAACATAAATAATTACTCTCGGGGATCATGTCGTAGCTGGGTTTAAGCGCTTTGGTTGCAGACTTTATCCTCGCTCCTCTCACCTTCCTTCGATATGCCTAGGTGTTGTTTCAAAGAATTATTACCTTTGGGGAGCATGGGCTAGCTGGATTTTTGATTTATTCGTCGCTCCGCTCGCCTTCCTTCGATATGCCTAGGTGTTGTTTCAAAGAATTATTACCTTTGGGGAGCATGGGCTAGCTGGATTTTTGATTTATTCCTCGCTCCGCTCGCCTTCCTTCGATATGCCTAGGTGTTGTTTCAAAGAATTATTACCTTTGGGGAGCATAGGCTATCTGGATTTTTGATTTATTCCTCGCTCCACTCGCCTTCCTTCGATATGCCTAGGTGTTGTTTCAAAGAATTATTACCTTTGGGGAGCATGGGCTAGCTGAATTTTTTATTTATTCCTCGCTCCGCTACCCTTCCTTCGATGTGCCTAGGTGTTGATTGAATAAATTATTACCTTAGGGGAGCATGGGGTAGCTGGGTTTAAGCGCTTTGGTTTTTGATTTATTCCTCGCTCCGCTCGCCTTCCTTCGATGTGCATAGGTGTTGATTGAATAAATTATTACCTTAGGGGATCATGGGGAAGCTGGGTTTAAGTGCATTCGTTTTTGATTTATTCCTCGCACCGCTCGCCTTTCTACAATGTGCCTAGGTATTGTTTATATAAATTATTACCTTAGGGGTGCATGGGGTAGCTGGGTTAAAGCGCTTTGGTTTTATTTATTACTTGCTCCGCTCGCATTCCTCCGATGTGCCGAGTTGTTGTTTGAATAAATTATTACCTTAGGGGAGCATGGGGTTGCTGGGTTTAAGCGCTTTGGTTTTTGATTTATTCCTCGCTCCGCTCGCCTTCCTCCGATGTGCCGAGGAGTTGTTAACATAAATAATTACTCTCGGGGAGCATGTAGTAGCTGGGTTTAAGCATTTTGGTTGCAGACTTTATCCTCACTCCTCTCGCCTTCCTTCGATGTGCCTAGGTGTTGTTTAAATAAATTTTTACCTTTGGGAGCATTGGCTAGCTGGGTTTCAGCGCATTGGTTTTTGATTTGTTCCTCGCACCGATAGCCTCGATTCGATGTGCCGAGGAGTTGTTAACATAAATAATTACTCTCGGGGAGCATGTCGTAGCTGGGTTTAAGCGTTTTAGTTGCAGACTTTATCCTCTCTCCTCTTGTCTTCCTTCGATGTGCATAGGTGTTGATTCAATAAATTACTACCTTAGGGGAGCATGGGGTAGCTGGGTTTAAGCGCTTTGGTTTCAGATTTTATACTCGCTCAGCTTGCCTTTCTTAAATGTGCCGAGGTGTTGTTTAAATAAATTATTACCTTTGGGGAGCAGGGGGTAGCTGGGTTTAAGCGCTTTGGTTTCAGATTTTATACTCGCTCAGCTTGCCTTTCTTAAATGTGCCGAGGTGTTGTTTAAATAAATTATTACCTTTGGGGAGCAGGGGGTAGCTGGGTTTGAGCACGTTGGTTTCAGGTTTTATCCTCGCACCGCTCGCCTTCCTTCGATGTGCCTAGGTGTTGTTTTAATTAATTCTTACCTTTGGGGAGCATAGGGTAGCTGGGTTTAAGGTTTATGGTTTTTGATTTGTTCCTCGCACCGATAGCCTCCCTTCGATGTGCCGAGGTGTTGTTAAAATAAATAACTAAAGTCTCGGGGATCATGTCGTAGCTGGGTTTAAGCGTTTTGGTTGCAGACTTTATCCTCGCTCCTCTCACATTCCTTCGATATGCCTAGGTGTTGAATGAATAAATTATTACCTTAGGGGAGCATGGGGTAGCTGGGTTTAAGCGCTTTGGTTGCAGACTTTATGCTCGCTCCTCTCACCTTCCTTCGATGTGCCTAAGTGTTGTTTGAATAAATTATTACCTTAGGGGAGCACGGGGTAGCTGGGTTTAAGCGTTTTGGTTGCAGACTTTATCCTCACTCCTCTCGCCTTCCTCCGATGTTCCTAGGTATTGTTTAATTAAATTATTACCTTTGGGAGCATTGGGTAGCTGGGTTTAAGATTTATGGTTTTTGATTTGTTCCTCGCATCGATAGCCTCCCTTCGATGTGCCGAGGTGTTGTTAAAATAAATAATTAATCCCCGGGATCATGTCGTAGCTGGGGTTAAGCGCTTTGGCTGCAGACTTTATCCTCACTCCTCTCGCCTTCCTTCGATATGCCTAGGTGTTGTTTTAATGAATTATTACCTTAGGGGAGCATGGGGTAGCTGGGTTTAAGCGCTTTGGTTTTTGATTTATTCCTCGCTCCGCACGCCTTCCTTCGATATGCCTAGGTGTTGTGTCAAAGAATTATTACCTTTGGGAGCATTGGGTAGCTGGGTTTAAGCTTTGTGGTTTTTGATTTGTTCCTCGCACCGATAGCCTCCCTTCGATGTGCCGAGGTGTTGTTAAAATAAATAACTAGTCTCGGGGATCATGTCGTAGCTGGGTTTAAGCGCTTTGGTTGCAGACTTTATCCTCGCTCCTCTCACCTTCCTTCGATATGCCTAGGTGTTGTTTCAAAGAATTATTACCTTTGGGGAGCATGGGCTAGCTGGATTTTTGATTTATTCCTCGCTCCGCTAGCCTTCCTTCGATATGCCTAGGTGTTGTTTCAAAGAATTATTACCTTTGGGGAGCATGGGCTAGCTGGATTTTTGATTTATTCCTCGCTCCGCTAGCCTTCCTTCGATGTGCCTAGGTGTTGATTGAATAAATTATTACCTTAGGGGAGCATGGGGTAACTGGGTTTAAGCGCTTTGGTTTTTGATTTATTCCTCGCTCCGCTCGCCTTCCTTCGATGTGCATAGGTATTGTTTAAATAAATTATTACCTTAGGGGAGCATGGGGTAGCTGGGTTTAAGCGCTTTGGTTTTTGATTTGTTCCTCGCACCGATAGCCTCCCTTCGACGTGCCGAGGTGTTGTTAAAATAAATAACTAGTCTCGGGGATCATGTCGTAGCTGGGTTTAAGCGCTTTGGTTGCAGACTTTATCCTCGCTCCTCTCACCTTCCTTCGATATGCCTAGGTGTTGTTTCAAAGAATTATTACCTTTGGGGAGCATGGGCTAGCTGGATTTTTGATTTATTCCTCGCTCCGCTCGCCTTCCTTCGATGTGCATAGGTGTTGAATGAATAAATTATTACCTTAGGGGAGCATGGGGTAGCTGGGTTTAAGCGCTTTGGTTGCAGACTTTATGCTCGCTCCTCTCACCTTCCTTCGATATGCCTAGGTGTTGTTTCAAAGAATTATTACCTTTGGGGAGCATGGGCTAGCTGGATTTTTGATTTATTCGTCGCTCCGCTCGCCTTCCTTCGATATGCCTAGGTGTTGTTTCAAAGAATTATTACCTTTGGGGAGCATGGGCTAGCTGGATTTTTGATTTATTCCTCGCTCCGCTCGCCTTCCTTCGATATGCCTAGGTGTTGTTTCAAAGAATTATTACCTTTGGGGAGCATAGGCTAGCTGGATTTTTGATTTATTCCTCGCTCCACTCGCCTTCCTTCGATATGCCTAGGTGTTGTTTCAAAGAATTATTACCTTTGGGGAGCATGGGCTAGCTGAATTTTTGATTTATTCCTCGCTCCGCTACCCTTCCTTCGATGTGCCTAGGTGTTGATTGAATAAATTATTACCTTAGGGGAGCATGGGGTAGCTGGGTTTAAGCGCTTTGGTTTTTGATTTATTCCTCGCTCCGCTCGCCTTCCTTCGATGTGCATAGGTGTTGATTGAATAAATTATTACCTTAGGGGAGCATGGGGAAGCTGGGTTTAAGCGCATTCGTTTTTGATTTATTCCTCGCACCGCTCGCCTTTCTACAATGTGCCTAGGTATTGTTTAAATGAATTATTACCTTAGGGGAGCATGGGGTAGCTGGGTTAAAGCGCTTTGGTTTTATTTATTACTTGCTCCGCTCGCATTCCTCCGATGTGCCGAGGTGTTGTTTGAATAAATTATTACCTTAGGGGAGCATGGGGTTGCTGGGTTTAAGCGCTTTGGTTTTTGATTTATTCCTCGCTCCGCTCGCCTTCCTCCGATGTGCCGAGGTGTTGTTTGAATAAATTATTACCATAGGGGAGCATGGGGTAGCTGGGTTTATGCGTTTTGATTGCAGACTTTATCCTCACTCCTCTCGCCTTCCTTCGATGTGCCTAGGTGTTGTTTAAATAAATTATTACCTTTGGGAGCATTGGCTAGCTGGGTTTAAGCTTTATGGTTTTTGAATTGTTCCTCGCTCCGCTCGCCTTCCTCCGATGTGCCGAGGAGTTGTTAACATAAATAATTACTCTCGGGGAGCATGTAGTAGCTGGGTTTAAGCGTTTTAGTTGCAGACTTTATCCTCACTCCTCTTGTCTTACTTCGATGTGCATAGGTGTTGATTCAATAAATTACTACCTTAGGGGAGCATGGGGTAGCTGGGTTTAAGCGCTTTGGTTTCAGGTTTTATTCTCGCTTCGCTCGCCTTCCTTCGATGTGCATAGGTGTTGATTCAATAAATTATTACCTTAGGGGAGCATGGGGTAGCTGGGTTTAAGCGCTTTGGTTTTTGATTTATTCCTCGCTCATCTCGCCTTCCTCCGATGTGCCGAGGAGTTGTTAACATAAATAATTACTCTCGGGGAGCATGTAGTAGCTGGGTTTAAGCATTTTGGTTGCAGACTTTATCCTCACTCCTCTCGCCTTCCTTCGATGTGCCTAGGTGTTGTTTAAATAAATTATTACCTTTGGGAGCATTGGCTAGCTGGGTTTCAGCGCATTGGTTTTTGATTTGTTCCTCGCACCGATAGCCTCGATTCGATGTGCCGAGGAGTTGTTAACATAAATAATTACTCTCGGGGAGCATGTCGTAGCTGGGTTTAAGCGTTTTGATTGCAGACTTTATCCTCACTCCTCTCGCCATCCTTCGATGTCTAGGTATTGTTTAAATAAATTATTACCTTTGGGAGCTTTGGGTAGCTGGGTTTAAGCTTTATGGTTTTTGATTTGTGCCTCGCACCGATAGCCTCCCTTCGATGTGCCGAGGTGTTGTTAAAATAAATAACTAGTCTCGGGGATCATGTCGTAGCTGGGTTTAAGCGCTTTGGTTGCAGACTTTATCCTCGCTCCTCTCACCTTCCTTCGATATGCCTAGGTGTTGTTTCAAAGAATTATTACCTTAGGGGAGCATGGGGTAGCTGGATTTTTGATTTATTCCTCGCTCCGCTAGCCTTTCTTCGATGTGCCTAGGTGTTGATTGAATAAATTATTACCTTAGGGGAGCATGGGGTAGCTGGGTTTAATCGCTTTGGTTTTTGATTTATTCCTCGCTCCGCACGCCTTCCTTCGATATGCCTAGGTGTTGTTTCAAAGAATTATTACCTTTGGGAGCATTGGGTAGCTGGGTTTAAGCTTTATGGTTTTTGATTTGTTCCTCGTACCGATAGCCTCCCTTCGATGTGCTGAGGTGTTGTTAAAATAAATAACTAGTCTCGGGGATCATGTCGTAGCTGGGTTTAAGCGCTTTGGTTGCAGACTTTATCCTCGCTCCTCTCACCTTCCTTCGATATGCCTAGGTGTTGTTTCAAAGAATTATTACCTTTGGGGAGCATGGGCTAGCTGGATTTTTGATTTATTCGTCGCTCCGCTCGCCTTCCTTCGATATGCCTAGGTGTTGTTTCAAAGAATTATTACCTTTGGGGAGCATGGGCTAGCTGGATTTTTGATTTATTCCTCGCTCCGCTCGCCTTCCTTCGATATGCCTAGGTGTTGTTTCAAAGAATTATTACCTTTGGGGAGCATAGGCTAGCTGGATTTTTGATTTATTCCTCGCTCCACTCGCCTTCCTTCGATATGCCTAGGTGTTGTTTCAAAGAATTATTACCTTTGGGGAGCATGGGCTAGCTGGATTTTTGATTTATTCCTCGCTCCGCTAGCCTTCCTTCGATGTGCCTAGGTGTTGATTGAATAAATTATTACCTTAGGGGAGCATGGGGTAGCTGGGTTTAAGCGCTTTGGTTTTTGATTTATTCCTCGCTCCGCTCGCCTTCCTTCGATGTGCATAGGTGTTGATTGAATAAATTATTACCTTAGGGGAGCATGGGGAAGCTGGGTTTAAGCGCATTCGTTTTTGATTTATTCCTCGCACCGCTCGCCTTTCTACAATGTGCCTAGGTATTGTTTAAATAAATTATTACCTTAGGGGAGCATGGGGTAGCTGGGTTTAAGCGCTTTGGTTTTTGATTTGTTCCTCGCACCGATAGCCTCCCTTCGACGTGCCGAGGTGTTGTTAAAATAAATAACTAGTCTCGGGGATCATGTCGTAGCTGGGTTTAAGCGCTTTGGTTGCAGACTTTATCCTCGCGCCTCTCACATTCCTTCGATATGCCTAGGTGTTGTTTCAAAGTATTATTACCTTAGGGGAGCATGGGCTAGCTGGATTTTTGATTTATTCCTCGCTCCGCTCGCCTTCCTTCGATGTGCCTAAGTGTTGAATGAATAAATTATTACCTTAGGGGAGCATGGGGTAGCTGGGTTTAAGCGTTTTGATTTATGATTTTATCCTCACTATGCTCGCCTTTTTTCAATGTGCCTAGGCGTTGTTAAAATAAATTATTACATTTGGGGAGCATGTGGTAGCTGATTTTAAGCGCTTTGGTTTTTGATTTATTCCTCGCACCGCTCGCCTTCTCCCGAAGTGCCGAGGTGTTGTTTAAATAAATTATTACCCTGAGGAAGCGTGGTGTAGTTGGGTTTAAGCGCTTTGGTTTCAGATTTTATCCTCACATTGCTCGCTTTTTTTCAATGAGCCTAGGCGTTCTTAAAATAAATTATTACCTTGGGTGAGCATGGGGTAGCTGGGTTTAAGCGCTTTGGTTTCAGATTTTATACTCGCTCAGCTTGCCTTTCTTAAATGTGCCGAGGTGTTGTTTAAATAAATTATTACCTTTGGGGAGCAGGGGGTAGCTGGGTTTGAGCACGTTGGTTTCAGGTTTTATCCTCGCACCGCTCGCCTTCCTTCGATGTGCCTAGGTGTTGTTTTAATTAATTCTTACCTTTGGGGAGCATAGGGTAGCTGGGTTTAAGGTTTATGGTTTTTGATTTGTTCCTCGCACCGATAGCCTCCCTTCGATGTGCCGAGGTGTTGTTAAAATAAATAACTAAAGTCTCGGGGATCATGTCGTAGCTGGGTTTAAGCGTTTTGGTTGCAGACTTTATCCTCGCTCCTCTCACATTCCTTCGATATGCCTAGGTGTTGTTTCAAAGAATTATTACCTTTGGGGAGCATGGGGTAGCTGGGTTTAAGCGCTTTGATTTCAGATTTTATCCTCGCTACGCTCGCCTTCCTTCGATGTGCCTAGGTGTTGTTTAAATAAATTATTACCTTTGGTGAGCATGGGGTAGCTGGGTTTAAGCGCTTTGGTTCCAGATTTTATACTCGCTCAGCTTGCCTTTCTTAAATGTACCGAGGTGTTGTTTAAATAAATTATTACCTTTGTCGAGCAGGGAAAGCTAGGTTTAAGCGCTTTGATTTATGCTTTTATCCTCACTTTGCTCGCCTTCCTTCGAAGTGTCTAGGTGTTGTTAAAATAAATTATTACCTTTGGGTGCATGGGGTAGCTGATTTTAAGCGCTTTGATTTCAGATTTTATCCTCGCTACGCTCGCCTTCCTTCGATGTGCCTAGGTGTTGTTTTAATGAATTCTTACCTTTGGGGAGCATAGGGTAGCTGGGTTTAAACACTTTGGTTTCAGATTTTATCCTCGCACCGCTCGCCTTCTCCCGAAGTGCCGAGGTGTTGTTTAAATAAATTATTACCCTGAGGAAGCGTGGTGTAGATTGGTTTAAGCGCTTTGGTTTTTGATTATATCCTCGCTCCGGTCTCCTTCCTTCGATGTGCCTAGGTGTTGTTTTAATGAATTCTTACCTTTGGGGAGCATAGGGTAGCTGGGTTTAAACACTTTGGTTTCAGATTTTATCCTCGCTATGCACGTCATTCTTGAATGTGCCGAAGTGTTTTTTAAATAAATTATTACCCTGAGGAAGCGTGCTGTAGAATGGTTTAAGCGCTTTGGTTTTTGATTTTATCCTCGCTCCGCTCGCCTTCCTTCAATGTGCCTAGGTTTCGTTTAAATAAATTATTAGCTTTGGAAAGCGTGGGGAAGCTGATTTTAAGCGCTTTGGTTTCAGATTTTATCCTCGCTACGCTCGCCTTCCTTCGATGTGCCTAGGTGTTGTTTTAATGAATTCTTACCTTTGGGGAGGATAGGGTAGCTGGGTTTAAACACTTTGGTTTCAGATTTTATCCTCGCTATGCTCGTCTTTCTTGAATGTGCCGAGGTGTTGTTTAAATAAATTATTACCCTGAGGAAGCGTGGTGTAGAATGGTTTAAGCGCTTTGATTTATGCTTTTATCCTCGCTCCGCTCGCCTTCCTTCAATGTGCCTAGGTTTCGTTTAAATAAATTATTAGCTTTGGAAAGCGTGGGGAAGCTGATTTTAAGCGCTTTGGTTTCAGATTTTATCCTCGCTACGCTCGACTTCCTTCGATGTACCCAGGTGATGTTTTAATGAATTATTAACTTTGGGGAGGCTGTGGAAGCTGGGTTTGAGCGCGTCAGTTTCAGGTTTTATCCTCACTATGCTCGCCTTTTTTCAATGTGCCTAGGCGTTGTTAAAATAAATTATTACATTTGGGGAGCATGGGGTAGCTGATTTTAAGCGCTTTGATTTCAGATTTTATCCTCGCTACGCTCGCCTTCCTTCGATGTGCCTAGGTGTTGTTTTAATGAATTCTTACCTTTGGGGAGGATAGGGTAGCTGGGTTTAAACACTTTGGTTTCAGATTTTATCCTCGCTATGCTCGTCTTTCTTGAATGTGCCGAGGTGTTGTTTAAATAAATTATTACCCTGAGGAAGCGTGGTGTAGAATGGTTTAAGCGCTTTGGTTTTTGATTTTATCCTCGCTCCGCTCGCCTTCCTTCAATGTGCCTAGGTTTCGTTTAAATAAATTATTAGCTTTGGAAAGCGTGGGGAAGCAGATTTTAAGCGCTTTGGTTTCAGATTTTATCCTCGCTACGCTCGACTTCCTTCGATGTGCCTAGGTGTTGTTAAAATAAATAATTACTCTCGGGGAGCATAGGGTAGCTGGGTTTAAGCACTTTGGTCTCAGATTTTATTCTCGCTATGCTCGCCTTTCTTGAATGTGCCGAGGTGTTGTTTAAATAAATTATTACCTTTGGGGAGCAGGGGAAGCTAGCTATAAGCACTTTGGTTTCAGATTTTATCCGCACCTTGCTCGCCTTTCTTGAATGTGCCTATGTGTTGTTTTAATGAATTCTTACCTTTGGGGAGCATGGGGTAGCTGATTTTATGCGCTTTGATTTCAGATTTTATCCTCGCTACGCTCGCCTTTCTTAAATGTGCCGAGGTGTTGTTTAAATAAATTATTACCTTTGGGGAGCAGGGGAAGCTAGCTATAAGCACTTTGGTTTCAGATTTTATCCTCACCTTGCTCGCCTTCCTTCAATGTGCCTAGGTTTCGTTTAAATAAATTATTACCTTTGGGTGCATGGGGTAGCTGATTTTAAGCGCTTTGATTTCAGATTTTATCCTCGCTACGCTCGCCTTCCTTCGATGTGCCTAGGTGTTGTTTAAATAAATTATTACCTTTGGTGAGCATGGGGTAGCTGGTTTTAAGCGCTTTGGTTCCAGATTTTATACTCGCTCAGCTTGCCTTTCTTAAATGTACCGAGGTGTTGTTTAAAAAAAAAAAATTATTACCTTTTAAATAAACCTTTTAAATAAATTATTACCTTTGTCGAGCAGGGAAAGCTAGGTTTAAGAGCTTTGATTTATGCTTTTATCCTCACTTTGCTCGCCTTCCTTTGAAGTGCCTACGTGTTGTTTTAATGAATTATTACCTTTGGGGAGCAGGGGGTAGCTGGGTTTGAGCGCATTGGTTTCAGGTTTTATCCTCGCACCGCTCGCCTTCTCCCGATGTGCCTAGGTGTTGTTTTAATGAATTATTACCTTTAGGGAGCATAGGGTAGCTGGGTTTAAGTACTTTGGTCTCAGATTTTATTCTCGCTATACTCGCCTTTCTTGAATGTGCCGAGGTGTTGTTTAAATAAATTATTACCTTTGGGTGCATGGGGTAGCTGGTTTTAAGCGCTTTTGTTTCAGATTTTATCCTCGCTACGCTCGACTTCCTTCGATGTACCTAGGTGTTGTTTTAATGAATTATTAACTTTGGGGAGCATGTGGTAGCTGGGTTTGAACGCGTTCGTTTCAGGTTTTATCCTCGCACCGCTCGCCTTCTCCCGATGTGCCGAGGTGTTGTTTAAATAAATTATTACCTTTGGGGAGCAGGGGAAGCTAGGTATCAGCACTTTGATTTATGATTTTATCCTCACTATGCTCGCCTTTTTTCAATGTGCCTAGGCGTTGTTAAAATAAATTATTACATTTGGGGAGCATGGGGTAGCTGATTTTAAGCGCTTTGATTTCAGATTTTATCCTCGCACCGTTCGCCTTCTCCCGAAGTGCCGAGGTGTTGTTTAAATAAATTATTACCCTGAGGAAGCGTGGTGTAGTTGGGTTTAAGCGCTTTGGTTTCAGATTTTATCCTCACCTTGCTCGCCTTTTTTCAATGAGCCTAGGCGTTGTTAAAATAAATTATTACCTTTGGGTGCATGGGGTAGCTGATTTTAAGCGCTTTGATTTCAGATTTTATCCTCGCTACGCTCGCCTTCCTTCGATGTGCCTAGGTGTTGTTTTAATGAATTCTTACCTTTGGGGAGCATAGGGTAGCTAGGTTTAAGCGCTTTGGTTTCAGGTTTTATCCTCACCTTGCTCACCTTTTTTCAATGAGCCTAGGCGTTGTTATAATAAATTATTACCTATGGGTGCATGGGGTAGCTGGGTTTAAGCACTTTGGTCTCAGATTTTATTCTCGCTATGCTCGCCTTTCTTGAATGTGCCGAGGTGTTGTTTAAATAAATTATTACCTTTGGGGAGCAGGGGAAGCTAGGTATAAGCACTTTGGTTTCAGATTTTATCCTCACCTTGCTCGCCTTTTTTCAATGAGCCTAGGCGTTGTTAAAATAAATTATTACCTTTGGGTGCATGGGGTAGCTGATTTTAAGCGCTTTGATTTCAGATTTTATCCTCGCTACGCTCGCCTTCCTTCGATGTGCCTAGGTGTTGTTTTAATGAATTCTTACCTTTGGGGAGCATAGGGTAGCTGGGTTTAAGCACTTTGGTCTCAGATTTTATTCTCGCTATGCTCGTCTTTCTTGAATGTGCCGAGGTGTTGTTTAAATAAATTATTACCTATGGGTGCATGGGGTAGCTGGTTTTAAGCGCTTTGGTTTCAGATTTTATCCTCGCTACGCTCGACTTCCTTGGATGTACCTAGGGGTTGTTTAAATAAATTATTACCTTTGTCGAGCAGGGAAAGCTAGGTATAAGCACTTTGATTTATGATTTTATCCTCACTTTGCTCGCCTTCCTTCGATGTACCTAGGTGTTGTTTTAATGAATTATTAACTTTGGGGAGCATGGGGTAGCTGGGTTTGAGCGCATTGGTTTCAGGTTTTATCCTCGCACCGCTCGCCTTCTCCCGATGTGCCGACGTGTTGTTTTAATGAATTATTACCTTTGGGGAGCAGGGGAAGCTGATTTTAAGCGCTTTGGTTTCAGATTTTATCCTCGCTACGCTCGACTTCCTTCGATGTACCTAGGTGTTGTTTTAATGAATTATTAACTTTGGGGAGCATGTGGTAGCTGGGTTTGAGCGCGTTCGTTTCAGGTTTTATCCTCGCACCGCTCGCCTTCTCCCGATGTGCCGAGGTGTTGTTTAAATAAATTATTACCTTTGGGGAGCAGGGGAAGCTAGGTATAAGCACTTTGATTTATGATTTTATCCTCACTATGCTCGCCTTTTTTCAATGTGCCTAGGCGTTGTTAAAATAAATTATTACATTTGGGGAGCATGGGGTAGCTGATTTTAAGCGCTTTGATTTCAGATTTTATCCTCGCACCGTTCGCCTTCTCCCGTAGTGCCGAGGTGTTGTTTAAATAAATTATTACCCTGAGGAAGCGTGGTGTAGTTGGGTTTAAGCGCTTTGGTTTCAGATTTTATCCTCACCTTGCTCGCCTTTTTTCAATGAGCCTAGGCGTTGTTAAAATAAATTATTACCTTTTGGTGCATGGGGTAGCTGGTTTTAAGCGCTTTGGTTTCAGATTTTATCCTCGCTACGCTCGCCTTCCGTCGATGTGCCTAGGTGTTGTTAAAATAAATAATTACTCTCGGGGAGCATAGGGTAGCTGGGTTTAAGCACTTTGGTCTCAGATTTTATTCTCGCTATGCTCGCCTTTTTTCAATGAGCCTAGGCGTTGTTAAAATAAATTATTACCTTTGGGGAGCAGGGGAAGCTTGGTATAAGCACTTTGGTTTCAGATTTTATCCTCACCTTGCTCGCCTTTTTTCAATGAGCCTAGGCGTTGTTAAAATAAAGTATTACCTTTGGGTGCATGGGGTAGCTGATTTTAAGCGCTTTGATTTCAGATTTTATCCTCGCTACGCTCGCCTTCCTTCGATGTGCCTAGGTGTTGTTTTAATGAATTCTTACCTTTGGGGAGCATAGGGTAGCTAGGTTTAAGCGCTTTGGTTTCAGGTTTTATCCTCACCTTGCTCACCTTTTTTCAATGAGCCTAGGCGTTGTTATAATAAATTATTACCTATGGGTGCATGGGGTAGCTGGGTTTAAGCACTTTGGTCTCAGATTTTATTCTCGCTATGCTCGCCTTTCTTGAATGTGCCGAGGTGTTGTTTAAATAAATTATTACCTTTGGGGAGCAGGGGAAGCTAGGTATAAGCACTTTGGTTTCAGATTTTATCCTCACCTTGCTCGCCTTTTTTCAATGTGCCTAGGCGTTGTTAAAATAAATTATTACCTTTGGGTGCATGGGGTAGCTGGTTTTAAGCGCTTTGGTTTCAGATTTTATCCTCGCTACGCTCGACTTCCTTGGATGTACCTAGGGGTTGTTTAAATAAATTATTACCTTTGTCGAGCAGGGAAAGCTAGGTATAAGCACTTTGATTTATGATTTTATCCTCACTTTGCTCGCCTTCCTTCGATGTACCTAGGTGTTGTTTTAATGAATTATTAACTTTGGGGAGCATGGGGTAGCTGGGTTTGAGCGCATTGGTTTCAGGTTTTATCCTCGCACCGCTCGCCTTCTCCCGATGTGCCGACGTGTTGTTTTAATGAATTATTACCTTTGGGGAGCAGGGGAAGCTGATTTTAAGCGCTTTGGTTTCAGATTTTATCCTCGCTACGCTCGACTTCCTTCGATGTACCTAGGTGTTGTTTTAATGAATTATTAACTTTGGGGAGCATGTGGTAGCTGGGTTTGAGCGCGTTCGTTTCAGGTTTTATCCTCGCACCGCTCGCCTTCTCCCGATGTGCGGAGGTGTTGTTTAAATAAATTATTACCTTTGGGGAGCAGGGGAAGCTAGGTATAAGCACTTTGATTTATGATTTTATCCTCACTATGCTCGCCTTTTTTCAATGTGCCTAGGCGTTGTTTAAAATAAATTATTACATTTGGGGAGCATGGGGTAGCTGATTTTAAGCGCTTTGATTTCAGATTTTATCCTCGCACCGTTCGCCTTCTCCCGAAGTGCCGAGGTGTTGTTTAAATAAATTATTACCCTGAGGAAGCGTGGTGTAGTTGGGTTTAAGCGCTTTGGTTTCAGATTTTATCCTCACCTTGCTCGCCTTTTTTCAATGAGCCTAGGCGTTGTTAAAATAAATTATTACCTTTGGGTGCATGGGGTAGCTGGTTTTAAGCGCTTTGGTTTCAGATTTTATCCTCGCTACGCTCGCCTTCCGTCGATGTGCCTAGGTGTTGTTAAAATAAATAATTACTCTCGGGGAGCATAGGGTAGCTGGGTTTAAGCACTTTGGTCTCAGATTTTATTCTCGCTATGCTCGCCTTTCTTGAATGTGCCGAGGTGTTGTTTAAATAAATTATTACCTTTGGGGAGCAGGGGAAGCTAGGTATAAGCACTTTGGTTTCAGATTTTATCCTCACCTTGCTCGCCTTTTTTCAATGAGCCTAGGCGTTGTTAAAATAAAGTATTACCTTTGGGTGCATGGGGTAGCTGATTTTAAGCGCTTTGATTTCAGATTTTATCCTCGCTACGCTCGCCTTCCTTCGATGTGCCTAGGTGTTGTTTTAATGAATTCTTACCTTTGGGGAGCATAGGGTAGCTAGGTTTAAGCGCTTTGGTTTCAGGTTTTATCCTCACCTTGCTCACCTTTTTTCAATGAGCCTAGGCGTTGTTATAATAAATTATTACCTATGGGTGCATGGGGTAGCTGGGTTTAAGCACTTTGGTCTCAGATTTTATTCTCGCTATGCTCGACTTCCTTCGATGTACCTAGGTGTTGTTTTAATGAATTATTAACTTTGGGGAGCATGTGGTAGCTGGGTTTGAGCGCGTTCGTTTCAGGTTTTATCCTCGCACCGCTCGCCTTCTCCCGATGTGCCGAGGTGTTGTTTAAATAAATTATTACCTTTGGGGAGCAGGGGAAGCTAGGTATAAGCACTTTGATTTATGATTTTATCCTCACTATGCTCGCCTTTTTTCAATGTGCCTAGGCGTTGTTAAAATAAATTATTACATTTGGGGAGCATGGGGTAGCTGATTTTAAGCGCTTTGATTTCAGATTTTATCCTCGCACCGTTCGCCTTCTCCCGTAGTGCCGAGGTGTTGTTTAAATAAATTATTACCCTGAGGAAGCGTGGTGTAGTTGGGTTTAAGCGCTTTGGTTTCAGATTTTATCCTCACCTTGCTCGCCTTTTTTCAATGAGCCTAGGCGTTGTTAAAATAAATTATTACCTTTGGGTGCATGGGGTAGCTGGTTTTAAGCGCTTTGGTTTCAGATTTTATCCTCGCTACGCTCGCCTTCCGTCGATGTGCCTAGGTGTTGTTAAAATAAATAATTACTCTCGGGGAGCATAGGGTAGCTGGGTTTAAGCACTTTGGTCTCAGATTTTATTCTCGCTATGCTCGCCTTTCTTGAATGTGCCGAGGTGTTGTTTAAATAAATTATTACCTTTGGGGAGCAGGGGAAGCTTGGTATAAGCACTTTGGTTTCAGATTTTATCCTCACCTTGCTCGCCTTTTTTCAATGAGCCTAGGCGTTGTTAAAATAAAGTATTACCTTTGGGTGCATGGGGTAGCTGATTTTAAGCGCTTTGATTTCAGATTTTATCCTCGCTACGCTCGCCTTCCTTCGATGTGCCTAGGTGTTGTTTTAATGAATTCTTACCTTTGGGGAGCATAGGGTAGCTAGGTTTAAGCGCTTTGGTTTCAGGTTTTATCCTCACCTTGCTCACCTTTTTTCAATGAGCCTAGGCGTTGTTATAATAAATTATTACCTATGGGTGCATGGGGTAGCTGGGTTTAAGCACTTTGGTCTCAGATTTTATTCTCGCTATGCTCGCCTTTCTTGAATGTGCCGAGGTGTTGTTTAAATAAATTATTACCTTTGGGGAGCAGGGGAAGCTAGGTATAAGCACTTTGGTTTCAGATTTTATCCTCACCTTGCTCGCCTTTTTTCAATGTGCCTAGGCGTTGTTAAAATAAATTATTACCTTTGGGTGCATGGGGTAGCTGATTTTAAGCGCTTTGATTTCAGATTTTATCCTCGCTACGCTCGCCTTCCTTCGATGTGCCTAGGTGTTGTTTTAATGAATTCTTACCTTTGGGGAGCATAGGGTAGCTGGGTTTAAGCACTTTGGTCTCAGATTTTATTCTCGCTATGCTCGCCTTTCTTGAATGTGCCGAGGTGTTGTTTAAATAAATTATTACCTATGGGTGCATGGGGTAGCTGGTTTTAAGCGCTTTGGTTTCAGATTTTATCCTCGCTACGCTCGACTTCCTTCGATGTACCTAGGGGTTGTTTAAATAAATTATTACCTTTGTCGAGCAGGGAAAGCTAGGTATAAGCACTTTGATTTATGATTTTATCCTCACTTTGCTCGCCTTCCTTCGATGTACCTAGGTGTTGTTTTAATGAATTATTAACTTTGGGGAGCATGGGGTAGCTGGGTTTGAGCGCATTGGTTTCAGGTTTTATCCTCGCACCGCTCGCCTTCTCCCGATGTGCCGACGTGTTGTTTTAATGAATTATTACCTTTGGGGAGCAGGGGAAGCTGATTTTAAGCGCTTTGGTTTCAGATTTTATCTCGCTACGCTCGACTTCCTTCGATGTACCTAGGTGTTGTTTTAATGAATTATTAACTTTGGGGAGCCTGTGGTAGCTGGGTTTGAGCGCGTTAGTTTCAGGTTTTATCCTCGCACCGCTCGCCTTCCCCCGATGTACCGAGGTGTTGTTTGAATAAATTATTACCTTTGTGGAGCAGGGGAAGCTGGGTTTGAGCGCTTTGATTTATGCTTTTATCCTCACTTTTCTCGCCTTCCTTCGATGTGCCTAGGTGTTGTTTTAATGAATTCTTACCTTTGGGGAGCATAGGGTAGCTAGGTTTAAGCGCTTTGGTTTCAGGTTTTATCCTCACCTTGCTCACCTTTTTTTCAATGAGCCTAGGCGTTGTTATAATAAATTATTACCTACGGGTGCATGGGGTAGCTGGTTTTAAGCGCTTTGGTTCCAGATTTTATCCTCGCTACGCTCGACTTCCTTCGATGTACCTAGTGGTTGTTTAAATAAATTATTACCTTTGTCGAGCAGGGAAAGCTAGGTATAAGCACTTTGATTTATGATTTTATCCTCACTTTGCTCGCCTTCCTTCGATGTACCTAGGTGTTGTTTTAATGAATTATTAACTTTGGGGAGCATGGGTAGCTGGGTTTGAGCGCATTGGTTTCAGGTTTTATCCTCGCACCGCTCGCCTTCTCCCCGATGTGCCGACGTGTTGTTTAATGAATTATTACCTTTGGGGAGCAGGGGAAGCTGATTTTAAGCGCTTGGTTTCAGATTTTATCCTCGCTACGCTCGCCTTCCTTCGATGTGCCTAGGTGTTGTTTTAATGAATTATTA